>NW_009601341.1:0-1329 GCF_000690535.1 Cariama cristata | reverse complement strand
CACACAGCAGCAGCTCCATGTGTCCAGCCACATCCTGGGACTGTTTTCCTGTAAATAAGTTCATTTCCAGCAATATTTGGGATTCCTGTAAATAAGTGCTGCTTGCTTTCTGCTGCAGAAGGCTGGTAGTTTGCCGTTCCTGCAGTCACGCCAAGCGTTTCGCCTTCAGCTCGTCACCGCCATGGTTGGCTCTTGCTGCATGTCCCGCTGCGGCTGCAGCCAGCCAGCCACATCCTGGGACTGTTTTCCTGTAAATAAGTTCATTTCCAGCAATATTTGGGATTCCTGTAAATAAGTGCTGCTTGCTTTCTGCTGCAGAAGGCTGGTAGTTTGCCGTTCCTGCAGTCACGCCAAGCGTTTCGCCTTCAGCTCGTCACCGCCATGGTTGGCTCTTGCTGCATGTCCCGCTGCGGCTGCAGCCAGCACAGCCCCTGTCGCGGTGATGCCCGGCCCAGCACCACACCTCACACCATGCCGGCTTGGGAGAGAAAGGACCCTCGGTGGCACACGCTGCACTGGGTTTGCCTCTGGTGACTAAATTTATTTAGCAAGGAAAGCTCCCGGCTGACTCCACACTGGCCAACCAGTTACAGTTAATAAAGTATAACAGATCTGTCATGTAATCCAGAAAACAACCTCGGGCAGTTACAACTAAAAAATAAAGTGGATTTGTTTAATTTAAAAGCTCAAAAATAACAAGCCATATGCTTTTTTTAAACATGTAGTAAACACAAAAGCAATATAATCTATGATACAATGTACACTATACACAGTGGGGATGGCGGGCAGCACACGGGGGAGGAAAGGGGGCTGAAGTCCCAAAATTCAAAAGGAAATGCCACGTCACTTGGAAACAGAAAAGCGGGGAGAGAGAAATCATCAGAGATAAAAGAAACCTCTTCAGTATTGGAAAAACGTTAGGAGAAGAGGGGGGAAGAAGATGGGCAGCATCTTACAGAGAAATTAAATAAAGATTAAAAAAAGCACTCACAATACACAGTGTTTGTAATTGGGAGCGGGGAGCGTAAGGCAACGATCTCCATAGAAAAAAGGGACCTTCCAAAGGGGGTTATATAGATATTTATAGCTATTTATAGACTTTAAATATAAAGTAGGAATGTGCTGTGGAGCCTCTCCCGGCCCGCCCACACGGGAGTGTGCAGCCCCCTCCGTGCCCCGCTCTCGCTTGGCCGTGAGACGTTTTCACTGGGCTCCGGGCCACTGCCGGGGCGACCCCACGGGCCTGGGGCTCCGCAGGGAGGATCGGCCCCTCGCACCCTTCAGAAAGGGCTGCTTCTGTGTGGGGACCCAGGCGGCGGAGGAAGGGCA
>NW_009601340.1:0-13253 GCF_000690535.1 Cariama cristata | reverse complement strand
ATAGCACAAGAGGAAATGGTCTAAAGTTGTTCCAGGGGAAGTTCAGGCTGGATATTAGGAAGAACTTCTTCACTGGAAGAGTCGTTAGGCATTGGGATGGGCTCCCCAGGGAGGTGGTTGAGTCACCATCCCTGTAGGTGTTCAAAAAACGTTTAGATGTGGCACTTTGAGACATGGTTTAGTGGGTTTAGTGGGCATGGTGGCATCAGGTATACAGTTGGACTTGATGATCTTTGAGGACTCTTCCAACCATAATGATTCTATGATTCTATGATATATCATTTAACATCTGGCATAGCAAGTGCCATACACCAAACAAGAAACAATTGGTTGTCTTACTTGTAATATTTGTATATATTAACCTATTAAATATAAATTCTACACATACTTCAGCATATTTTATTTCACTTCTGTCTTGGAACAGCTCTGAATCAGAGCTAGGCTACAACTTTGGCTTTCCTCTCTCTCTCTGAGTTCACTGGCCCAAGGTTAGGATTGTGACCTCACCCTAAACTGGGTTCATTACCTGTCCTTTTTTATATCTTTCTGAAACTCTTCATCATGATCATTCTCTTTTGGGAGGAACAGAGAAATTAACTGAAAAATTAGGAATCAGATCTATGAAATATTTAACCACATTGAGACATGCTCCTAGGATTCAATAGAATAATTAAGAGTTTTCATGTATTAGTCATTCAGACAATGATGCTTAAAAGTTGTACAGAACAGTAGGAGATGTTCTCAAGGACTTGATCTAGCGCTGTGCTGGTCTCAACTATGTTTCTATGTTCTTTTTCAATGATTCAACCTTTCCTTTATTAATTTCTTCAAATGTCCCCAGATATAATGAGAACTAAGTCCTCGCAACTGTCCTTAATCCTTCTTCTTTCCAGCTCTCTCACTAACTTAAGAGACTTGACAGAACTTTTCCATTAAAGAGCTCAACACTCTACAAGACATGAAGATTCTGCTGTGCCCAGTAGCATGATATAAGGAATGCAAGCTTTTCCAGATTTGCCTTGGAAACAGGATTTCATGCTGTGAAGGACCAAAAACCAACCCCAGACATTTAGGGAGATAATGAGAATGTGGTCTATAATTTAATACTGAACTGTATAAAACTCTTTGTACTTGAATTTCATATGTTTATTAGCTAACAACTTTTGTAACACTTTGCAGTTAACTAAGAATTCTGCCAGCCTTTGCAGTGTGGTTATCAACCTTAGGAACTCAGAAGTCCTCAGCAAATACAGCTGAAAAGAAGGATATAAGGAAGATAGCACTTGAAGGCAACACAGGTGGAGCCCTGTTATCTGCTTACTGCCTGAACACGTACTATGATTGGCTTTGTTTCAGTTGTGATGATTAATAATTACTTATCTCAGTGCAGGACTGTTTGGAGAGTTTAGAGCTGAGACCTTAACTCTCTCTGTCAGAAACTTTCTGTTCATAACATGTGTTATCATAAGCAGTTTGAAATTAAAATTAAAAGCTGCTCACCAGTTCTATCCAGTTTTCTCCCAAATTAGACTAAACAGTCCCAGATGGATATAAACTTACCCTTCCTTCAATTTTGAACTCACCTCTTCTTCCCTGTGATACTCTGCAATGAGGTGGAACGGCACTGTGTACAGCGTGCTGGACATGACGCCAAAGAGGGAACACAGAGCCAGCGTGGAATAGACATTGGGAAACAAGCCAATTAGTCCAGTACCCAAGCCAAAAAGTAGGTATCCAATGAAATAAAGTCCCTTTAATCCTATGTATGGCAGAAGGATTTTCTGCAGGTCTGTGGAAAGAAAGTTAAAATGCTGATAAGACTAAAACAAAACAGGTCTCATGTAATCCTTTAAGGGGTTTTAGTTTGTAAAATGCAATGAAGTAGATAATCTTACTGATTTTGGAAGGTGCCTCAAATTATTGTAGGTATAAACTTGCCAAATACTTGCTCCCTCTGGGGATAGTCTTATTCTGGCATAGCCAACTCCAGAGAAGACGTAGTTAACAGCTGTTGTAGAAGAACTGCCATCATTGACAACCTCAGACATTTCCACTGTTTGATTGTAATGCGAATATTTGGCATCAATCTCTGTCTGACCTGAGAAAGGCGCTAGGGAAATGCCTGTAGTTAAGCTCCAAAGGGGAAAAGATATCTACCAAGCCTCTTTTAGATGCTCAATTCAGTCCCCAAAATGCTGCTTATCTGAGGTTTTGGATCGCAAGTGTTTTTTCTAATCCTTGATAAGAGCTATAGTGAAATCTGTCTGGGTAACTGTGCTAGCATATTTACACATAATTTTGGAAAGCAAAGTTCATGTTTCTGGCAAGAACTTCTACTGCATTGTGAAAGAGTTATTTTATGAGGAATGCAGATGGGGAGAGGCCATCAGAGGGACCTGCAAGAACCTACAACTACATCACTGCTGGGTGAAAGAGCATCTCAGAATGACGCCCATGGCATCCATTTTAGCCTAGCATTTAACTTCAGGATAATTTTCTGTGTTTGGGGTCAGTTCACATGCAGAACAATGCCTTACTCCCAAAGTGACCCCTCATCATGTGGTCAGGAGCTGTTCATGTTAAGATACAAGTTTCTAACAATGCTGAGAATGTAACATTTCTTAATGTTTTATTGTGGAGAAAACCAGTTAATTTGGCATTGCTTTATTTTTTTAAACAATGGCAAATGACTAACAGTTTAAGCACTGTTTCAAAATGCAGTGTTGGAGTACATTCCTGGGTACTTACAAGAATAGACTGACGAAGCAATTGCATTGATGCACAGCCCCCAGCATCCCATCTCTACTCCTGTTTTGTAGGTAAGGTAAAGTGTGGAGTTATGAGGTGCGTAAGGACTACCCTGGTATACAACCTGAAAGAGACCACAAAGATCACATAAGGCAAGGATGGACTGCATGTATATAATACCTCCTTCTTACGCGAGCAGAGTACCCATCACAGGGCCTCATCCCTCGTAGGGGAGGTAATTAGCACCCAAGAAATCTGTTAAGCAGTGCCCTAATCACCCCTCCACAGTTCTCCAGTTTTCACATTAATTTCTCCCAGATTCTCACATCCCAGGCTCCTCCTCGTTTATTATGCTCTGCTGTTTCCTGGACTGTCCACTCTACACTGACTCGTTTGCTTGTTTTCCTTTGGGTGTCTCATTACCCACTCTCCTTCTCTCTCCACTTCTGCCTTCTCGCCTTAGCCTTTATTTCCCTAATTTATCTACAATTAAATGTGTTGTTTTCTCTTTTCAGGCTTACCCCAAAACCCTCATTTTTCCACCCAGTAATCGTCTTATTCAATTCCATCTAGGCAAGCAGAACTTTTTGTTTCAGTTGTTCGTACACACTGCAGGAAAAAAACCTCTCCCTCTCACATACAGACAAAAACAGGCAAGAAAATGGGAATACTGCATGGAAACCACAGGAAAAAGAAAGTGGCAATGAGAGGATTTGTGCCAGGAGCGTATTTGTACCCTGGAAGAAAGGAGGCAGACAGAATGGTATAGGCAAGAATCACTGGCAGGAACATACAGTCTTACTGCCTGGGAATGGCATGGAAAAGGGAGCAGTGGGTATCACAAAGGTAAATAATTGCTGGCAGGAGGGACTTAGGGAAAGGTTTAAAGAGGTAAGGTGTGAACAGCCAAATTCAAGGAGAGAAGAGCTTTCAGCTACCAAGTAGTTCACTGTGTGCCGAGAGCTGCAGAGCCTGAGGTCGGGGATGCTGCGGCTGTGTCGGCAGTGCCCGTGCACCAGCGCAAGGGCAGCTGCATCGAGCAACGCCAGCACTACTTTAATTAGGAAACTGCCCATCTCGGAGCGGCTCCAAAGCCAAAGCAGAGAATGGATGCGTTTGGAACAGCTCCGAGAGCCTCATTTGGAACTGTTAAATAGACACAAATAGCCTTACAGATACTAAAAGGTTTTCCCCAAAGATCCAACAGACTGGCTCAGAACAAAGGCCTGAGATCAATTAGCTGTTTTGCAAAACTCTTGTTGAGCCATGCAGATACAATTGGCTCTGCCACCACTGTCATTTCTGCAGGATTATAACAACGTCTCATTTCTTTTTGGTGGATGAGGAGGTGCTATGAGGAAGGAGAAGCAAGAGGGTTTTAAGCTTTTACCTGTCCCATGAAATCCGTGAAGAAGAGCATGTTGGACAGGAAAGCCATCCATCCAAAGAGGTGGCTCACACACAGATAGCGATAGTGGGATGGCATACTTAAAAGTGTCTTCAGGAGTGATTTAAGGGTCATCCGCCTTTGATCCTAAAAGCAAGTATTTAACAATAAAACTGTATTATTTCCTTGAAGGCTAATAAAATAGCTGACAGCTAATGAAAAAGGCCTCAGCATCTTTTAATTTCTAAACGTCCAAAGTTTTTTATTTTTTGTTAGGAAGGGTTGCTTGGGTACTGAGTGTCCTTCACTATATGTTTGATTTGTAGAACCATTGCCTAATAAAGTCATCTGAAAGATTCACAGAGACTCTGGGAGAGCCAGAGTATATCAACAAGGATGTAAGATTTCTTGTTCTTGTAATCAGTACGATTATTAATTACTTTTCCGGCAAAACAGATTCAGTGGAGTTTCAAAAAAAAACCCAAACAAAACCAGAACAAAAATAATTTCTTTATGGAAACAATCAGGTCTACATTGAAAATAGAAAGCTACCATGGAAAAAAACGAAACTCAAAACACTTCCTGAAAATTAAAATGTATCAACTGTGGAATATGGCATTTCTGAGACATTGTTCCCATTCCTTTCTATGTGCTAAATTCCCTAGAAAACTTCACGTCTTCTGGCATATAATGAGATTTCCACTAGAAACTGTCTTCCCCTCCATGAAGCAGGGAGACACTGTGATAGATCACAGGAGATGCAGCACCACTCAAAACTCTACCACCCAGAGAATGTGAGCTCCACCACCTGAATGCCTCATCCCATGGGAGAAATAACTAATTTCAAAATCAAAACGTTATTGGTGATGGTTAACAAATCGCAATGATGGGGAAAAACAAAATTTCTCAACATCTTCAATGCCCTATCTTATCTCCCTCCTCCTTGTCTGAGCCCTGTGCCCCAAAACTCCGCGAGTTTCTTTTCCAGTCACATTCATCAGGTCACTTATATTACTTGAGTTTTATTTAGTATTGTAGGTATGCTCAATGTCAGGCCTTTGCGACACACAATTCCTACTGCTTTAAAGCTCCTGTGTGTTTCTTTGCTTCTAAAGAAAAAAAGATGTTATTTCATCTGTGCATGATGGAACACTTCTAATTTTCTCTAACGATGTTTGGAGGCAACAATGTTGGGAGACATGGTGAGGGAAGCTGTATGGTCACACAATGTGGAAGAACTATAAATGCTATGTTCATTACTGGAAAGCTGAATTTTGTCTCCAATGTGCTGTAAGAAAATACCATTTTTTCCTTCACTCCTTCAATATTCTACTTACTTTTCACAATTCTGCATTCCTTTGAACTAGGTTATGCTGCAAGCTACTCTATGAATAATCACCGCAAAGTTGGAAAATACTTTGCTCCAGTCGTAGGTTTTTAATCCTCATAGGAATGCCAAAATTCAAGTTGCTGACTTTCACCTTGAACTGTATATTGTCCAAATCCCTTGGAATTTCTCTTGGCATCACTGTCTCTTTTAAACAGGATAAGCTTTCTATTCTTCTACAGTTATAAAAAACAACCAAAAAAATTCCATATTGACTCATTAGTGTTATTTCAAGGATAATTACTATTGTTTGAGTTGGCTATTTGATTTGTTCAACTCTTCCACACAGTACTTTAAAACAGCCTTTCCAATCAAAGTGTTAACGTAAGGTCAGGGAACTACAAAGGACACTGCTGTAATTACAAACAATAATTTGACAGCTATATAGAAATGCTTGCTTTCTATTTAGATATTTTAGTGAGCAGAAATGGAAACTGAAATGTTTACTGCACACATTCAACATACACCAACACACAAACCCCACACTAATTTAAATGACATGCTGAAACTTGGCTCTGTTTAAGTGCCTTATCCTTCAAAAGCTCACAATACTCAATCATTTTCTCTTTAAAATCACTACAACTCAAGGCCTAAGATGATTCATAAAGATACAGAGGGATCAATATGACTTGGGTTTTATGGCAGCAGATCTGAGTAATTTGGCACCACACTAAAGAGCAACGGACTTTGGATGTCTGTTCATACTACAACAGGCCAAATCTCATTAATAATCATGGTAGCTATTAGCATCTTAGAGCACAGTCCTTAATTTAGCAGATATAGGGCCACGATGCCTGCAGCAAAAAAAAGAGACACAGAAAAACAGGAAGCCAAACCATTTCTTCAAGGAAGCAATTACAGTAATGAATGAACTCAGAAAACACGTGCCACAAGAGACAGACCACTAAAGCAGTGAGTGTCTAGAATTTATACATGACCAGGCACATCAAAGAAACATGAGGCAGATCAAAGCACTGTAAGCCTCTGACAGGCGGTCCAGCTAAAAGCACAGAGAGGAGGGCAATGGCAAAAGCTTGCCCACAGTGGACACCAGAGCTTCACCCTGGGTGTCAGACATCACTGATTCACTGGAATTAGTTCTTGCCAAGGTAGAGGCTACCCGAGTCCACAGTCTGCTCCCCTTGCTTTCACTGCGTCTGCTCTTTCTTTTTCGTTTACCTTCCTTTCTTTAGAGCCCACATGGGCCAAGCAGTCAACAACACTCAGCATCTCTGACAATCTGGGTGATGCTTAGACTGAACAGTGCTGGTGAAGGATGCTGGCTGCTCAAGTTGGCCTACGGTGGGGCAGCAGGGACAGTGTTGCAGCATGCTAGCCATATTCTCCCGACAAACTGTTGCTCTGCTGTCTGCCTCTCTCTGTGTTTGGCATTCTCATCAGGTAGTGTTCACCTCTTATTCTACCTTTGTGTTGTATCTGGTGTAATAGTATTTTTCTTTGGGTTAGGAATACCAAGTGCTATTATAGTACAATGATAAACAGTAGAAGATAATAAATCCCTTTTATTTGTACCTAGGGTACCATGAGAGTGCAGTGAGGATTCCTAGCACTAAAAGTCATCAACAAAACAGTAAAAACTATTATCTGTTCCCAAGACCATCCTAGAAATGTGCTCTCCAGATATTTTTCACGTAGATTTACTTTTTCCTAGTTGCCTTAGATTGAAGCAATCTCTCATAAAAATGCAGCATAAACAAAGTAACAGTGATGATTTGAAAGTATTTGCTATTCTCTTGCATATAAAAGTTCTGCCAAAGGCACAGCTACAACATCACTTCAGAATAAAACTAAAACTCCAGAAGCAAGGTAGCATTGCTGTAGAAGTAGCAATTTTAAACACATCAGTACTGTCAATAAATCCTCAATGAAATGTTGAGCAGCAGCAAACCCAAATGTTTAGACCAGGGAACAAACACTTCATACATACTATGTATGAAAGTGTGTGGACTTCAGTGGGAGTTACAGATTTATATCAAAGATTAATGGACTGTAGTCCTTGTCCACAATTTGATGTGAATTCTATCAGGAATAAAGGACAAAGTAGATCCTCTTGACAAAATTCACATGAGGAGGATATCAAGAGACTGAAACAGAGCAGAAACCTGAACGTGGTTCTCCCCCATCCCTGCCAATTGTTCAAAGCATCAGGACCACTCTGTCTCATCCCTCTTGCTGGAAATACTTTATAAATAAAAAAAGAGAAAAGAAAGCAGGCTTCCTCCTGACCCTGTATCCTGGTGAAGGATTCTTTTTCTTTTTGTGTGAAAGGGCTCCATTCCAAATAGTCAGCATTAGCTAATTAAAGGGTCTCCAAGGATACAATGATACGGCTTACAAAATTATCTCTGCACTTACCTCTGTACATGACGTAACAGCACATTTCCCTGGTTTAGCTGCAGCCTTTATTTCAGTACATGTTGATTTTAAGTAACCATTCTTGATTTCCTCCTCTATGGAGCTATATTTATAGGATTCAGTTACTTCCAACAAGAACTTTGTCTCTTCATTTTCATATCTAAGTGGGACTTCAGGAATACTGCACAGATGCACGATAAGGCAGATTAGGAAAACCAAGGCTGCGAAGAAGAAAATCACCTGGAATTCTGATGCCAAGGAATATCCTAGTACAGTTTGACCCCAATCCACAGCACCTGTCAGGTAACCTAAGGCTCCTCCCAAACCTGCAGGGGTGGGAAAAAAGTGGAAAAAAGAGCTACTGGCATTGGTAAAATAAAAATACAGTACACAATACCTTCAACATGTGATCCCCCCTAGAAATGACTGAATAATCACTCTTCAGATATTAATCACAAGAAATAGGAAAACTGCGCTAATCACATACATCACCAGTTACCAAAACATCTCTTGAAAAATCTCCTCAGCTTTGGTGAACAGAGCTCTCCAAAAAATGCCTGAACATATAGCAACATGGGCCTCCATCTCTTTTCTTGACTCTTTGAAGCTTTATTTTCTTTGAAACAGTGAGTAATACAAAATAAAATTCTACTGAAATTATGTACCTCACCACTCAGAAAAGAAAACAAAAAGGATCAAATACAAATCTGTAATTCTGTTTATGGATTTTCTCAGAAAAAGTTAGAATAAAAGGTAAAATAAGAATGCTACCTTGTGTCTTGAAGTTAATAAAACCTGCGTTCAGTCTGGCTTTTTACAATCTCTTCTTTTTGTTAGTAGTGCACCCAGTGTCAGCAGCACAAGGGAGTGCACGGTGTTACCCACAGCACAGAGCTCTGGCAGGGGAAGCAGAGTCCTGGCACCCGGTTAAGCAGGTGGCTCTGCAGGACGTGGGAGTGAAGCAGGATAGAAGCATTTGTAGGACTTCAAAGTATTTCTACTCTTCTGCTTAGGAGAACTGAAGACAATGTGAGGCAGAACCATTCTGTCCAACAAGAAGTAACACTAGTAACAGGATCTACATTTGCTTCACCTACAAAACATGGGATTTGGATTTCATTCTGGGCTTTCTGTACTTTTTTTCCCTCTTGAGTCTGATTATGGCCTTCCTTCGTTGTGTCCTACTGCATTTTACAGGGGACTCTATCCTTGGTTCTTCTTATGGAATCAATTAAGCTGTTAATAACTTTTTGAGGAAAACCTACACTAGATGTTTGCACAGAGTGAATGTTTGATGTTTGAGGTCATCTTTGCATACTGTTTTGACAAAAAAAGCAATCATGATATTGGAATGCAGTCTGAGTGTTGTGTGTTGGATATGTGCACTCTTCCTTCCACTTGTGTTGGTGGTCATAAGTTTCATAACTGCAAAGCTATCCAGTTTCATGTTCAAACCTTAAACCCATGACAAACTGGAGAGCAAAGTCTTGGAGATATTTAGTATAAAAAGAAGGAACTAAATAGGGGAAACAAAATAATATCTAAAACAGAAGCTAGAAAAGAAATGGGAAGATTGCTGACTGTGTCTAACAGGGATAGAACATGGAATGATAAGTGCCTTGGGAGGGCTGCAGAACCCTTATCAAATGAGGATTTCAAGAGCAGGCTAGGTAATTACCCATCGGAATGGTTAATATAATGATGATCTTGCTATAAAGGGCACAGGGTGACAGACCAAATAATGCAATCTCTTCCAGTTTTATTTGATGTGATTTGTCCCACATCCCTTTCCTCAGCTCAGTACACAAATGAATCATCTAAATCTGTAGCTCCAAATTTGGAAATCAAGCCTTTTTAGTATCATCGAAGGAAAAATTGCAACCAGATTTCTGTTGAAGGCAAGAATATACATAGAGACTCACTCCAACTCTGTCGAAACAAACGATTGTTAAAACTTTTATGTGTCAGCTTCTGATGGATAATACTGATTTCATTCCCATGTGGCTTTCAGGTTCCCTTATAATCTGTGTTCCTGGACACAGCTATTTCATTTGTTCAAAATCAGCTTGTTGTGAACATCTGCCAAACCTCTCTCCTCAATTAGAGTAACTGCCACTGAATCTACATCTCTCTGCACTTGGTACGGCTCAGTAGCCACGAAAATCTGCATCAACAGAGATTGCGTGACTTCTCGTCTAGTCTGCTTTTTGTCTAGTCCTTTCACAGTGACTGCTCTCAGATACGGCTAGAAGCTCCTCCTGATTCACATTACAGGTACACAGCCTTATGTGCCTTCCCTGTGCATTTTCTCAACACGGGGCTCATGTAGTGCAGAAGGCTCCCTTCTGTAACTCATCAACATTTCAAACATGTATAAAGATAAATGAAGCTCTTACTTCATTTGCAAGAGTCCAGACTGAATCACTTGGACTTATTTTGTGGAAGTTGTGAAGTTCTGCACTTTACACAGAACTCCTATTCCTATACAGGAAGGCAGCACATATTGGAGCACTGCTGAAGAATGGAAATCAGCTGTTCTGGTTTGTGCAGCTCTTGCTCTATGTCACATGCTGAGTCAAAAATGTTATTTTTATGTGCTATGGCAAAGAAACAAGTCACATCCCTTAATTTTTTTCTTCACCAAAAACTTGAAAAAAATCAGAACAAGCTGAATAAGGACTACTTCACTTTTTAAATAATTCATTGTTCATACTCAAATTGTGGCTATGTCGCTGTAAATGTTTATGCCTGCAGCCTTCTGCAGCAGAATTCTTGTAGCAGCAATCACAAGTTGCTGTTCTCCGGAGTAGTGAAAACCCAGCAACAAAACACTCGTGACTGAAGTGTGGGATCAGATGATCAGTTCATTCAAGATTAGAAACACAGTGAGGATAAAATCCATGCAATTACCTTCCCCTCCTTTGAGAGGTAGGGAGGAAAAGAAGGGATCTGAGTACCTGTAAAGAGGGCGTGGTAATGCAGACCCTTCTCTTTATCCTGGTGACAGCAGACATCAAATAAATACGCTTTGATGGGGCCATCAATAAAATCAGCTGCAAAATCAAAAAGCACTACTCCCAGCATGGTAATGACTATTGCCCACGTCCGCTGCTTGTCTCTCTCACCGATGAAAGCTACAAAAAGAAAAACACCCTCATTCTGACAGCAACAGTGCCATGTTTTGCAAAACCACATTTTATCTTTCCTGACACCTCCAAATCTAAACACTGCTTAGTTAGGCAAGAGAGAGCAGTGACCCCAGAATCACATCAGAGCAGCAGGGTAACTGAGTTTGCGTAGTGCTGAGGTGTGCTAAGTTGACTTACTGCCTTGAGTCAGCGCAACCTCTGGGTACTCCAAGCTCCACAATCAAGAGCATCACCAGTCTTCATCTGCTCCTTCGCACCTCCATGGCATGCTCTGGTAGCCTAATGCACATGCATTTTGTAGTACTTTTTTGTTCTATTCTATTTGTCCCACCTTTCTATTGTTTTAGATAATCAAGAGTTGACTGTAACATCTCTTTTTGGTCAAATGAACAGAAGTATATTCAACACCAATGATATCCAGGAAGAGAGAATAAATCAATTCAAAACACCACACACCTCCCCCCTCTGCCAAGTCATAATGATAGCAGTAACTTTCCATCAAGATTCTGAGAAGTTACATCGCAAGCTGAAATATAACCATATCTAGGGACGTCACTCCTATTTGATTTTGCGCATTCCAGGTGCAACACTGTTCCCAAGGAGTTGCAGATTTCTATTATTCACCAGCATAACACAGTCCTGAGTCAAGCCAGTGCTGCAATAATTAGATAGGTATTTTAAATGCTAATTCATCTAAAACAGGGATTTATGGATATTCATAGAATCATAGAATCGTTATGGTTGGAAGAGACCTCAAAGATCATCAAGTCCAACCATCTACTCAACACCACCATGCCCGCTAAACCGTGACTCGAAGCACCACATCTAAATGTTTTTTGAACACCTCCAGGGATGGTGACTCCACCACCTCCCTGGGGAGCCTGGTCCTGTGCTTAATGGCTCTTACAGTGAAGAAGTTCTTCCTAATATCCAACCATTCCGTTTGGATGTGTATTACATCACACAAATGATACTGATTATTTAAAGTAACAAGGTAAACTTTAGTTCGTAGAAACTCCCCTGGGCCTAAGCAGTGCTTTATTTGTACGAACTGATCAGGCAACCACACCAACATACAACATACTGCAATCAATCACATGCAGAAACTACAGAACACCATGTGCTGGGTACCTAACGTACAGTGTTAGGACTGAACATATATGAGGATTTCAGTGTTCCCCAGCTCCTTCAATGCAGCCAAGTAACAGGATACCCAATTCTAACAGTCCCTTTTAGCAAGGAAAAAAGGAACCCCTTTCAAAAAAAAGGTTAGGATGAGTTTTGTCTGTGAATACAGCATATGCCCCTCACTCACCTGAGATCATCACGTCCCCATTGAGGTACAAAGCCATGCCTAGCAGCATGATGATGCCCAGACCCAGAATGTAAGGTCGTCTCCTGCCCCAGTGACAGGTGCAGTGATCACTGGCTGAACCTACCACGGGCTGCAGCACGAAGCCCAGGATAGGGCTGATGAGCCACACCAGGCTGTAGAGGTTCCTGGGCAGCCCTACGCTGAGCAGCACTGGCGTGACAAAGGCGGCCTCCACGGCATAGCAGAACTCCCGGCCAAACATCGCCATGCTGTGCATGACCAGCCTTCCCACTGCTTGCTTCCTTGGCACCACTGCTCCAGCCTTCATCACTGATTGCAGCAGAGCCTCCTCCTTCCCGGTGGTGCTGTCCATGTCAGCCGTGGCCACCTCGGAAGGTGGTGGAAGATCCCTGTGGAAACTCTCTTTCGTTAAGGTCATCACTCTTGCTACGTGCAGCGCTCTGGCAAGTTGGTGCTGCCTGCTCCAGCTGACATGGAGCCCAGATCATACGCCGGGTGGGATCAGTCTGTGCTGGGGGAGGGACTCACATACTTTCATGGCTCTGTGATCACAAGTTATGCAAGAAAGGGGGCAGGGAAATGTGTGTTAACATTAGCAGATCAGAGCTCCTGGGTGTCCACAAAGCTCTCAGCTATCCACAACTAAAAAATTACTGTTTTAAGCATGAAACACAAACATAACAGGACCATACATCACAAGGGCAAGGCGCAGGATTAGCGTGACACAAAGCTGTTCCTCTTGTGGCTGTAAGACAGCGGCGATACCAAGAATCTGGACCCCTCATCTTTCTGTTCAGCAAACATGAGCACCAGAGAAAAGTGCCGATCTCTTGTTGCCCAAACAGGGTGTCCTGGTTTGGCTAAAACAGA
>NW_009601339.1:0-16565 GCF_000690535.1 Cariama cristata | reverse complement strand
CATTTCTCTCATTTTTCTCCCCCTGCCCCCTTGGTACTTGCTGCACTGCTAGCAGCAGCGTGCGACTAAAAAGGACACCTGACCCTCTCTCCATTTGTCTTTGTTCCCTCCACCCCTCAAACAAGCAGAATGAAGAAGTGCGAACAGGGGATCCAGTTTTCAGCATAAACATCTGCACAGCTAGAAAGCAGAGGTGGATCTGCACCCTCTGATTCAGCACAGCTGTGCCCCAAAATAGGCCCTTGAAACATTTGCATTGGCCCCAGCAGTCCCAGGGGTGGCTTTAGTGGAGGACCTGTACTTTCCACTCTGTCCTGTTTCCTCCAGACCTCTAATTTTCTACTTGCACTGTGAGGAACCAACCATACTGACTTTATAGGCCTCATGGTCTTCCTTTGAGAGATGTGTTAAAGCAACTACAGAACTTGAACTGAACTATAATTTAAACTTTTCTGCAGTACCTTAGAGTATTGTAGCAGCTTGAAATCCCGACTACAATAGATAGAGAAATCACTAAATAACGATGGTGTGCATGCACCTTGGCTTATTTTTCTGGAGTCTGTGACTACTGACATAATAAAAAATGCATCAGCACTAACCGATAAGGCTATCCTTTAGTTTCTACCTTTGCAGCATTACCTCTCTCATGTACATTGTATATGCATCTTTACCATCAGCCATGTCTCAGAAGAAAGCTTTGTTGTCTTCATCACTTTTTACAAGACAGCATAACAACCAGACACTGCTCAATTCCTCAACAGGAACAAGTTGTATAAGTTTATTGCTGCAGTAAAAATAAGCATAAATCAGCAGACTGGCTTGATTTTACTGTTTCATACTGAAAATCATCTTGAAAGCCTCTCCCTCAGTTGTTTCCATGTCCATGGGAAACTTGCCAAATACTATATTGACTCTCCCATTATCATTTGCATACATTAAAAAATATAGGCCAAAGTCCTTCACTATGGAATAGAAACTGTGCCTACATACATCTCAAAGCAGGCTTGAGAGCAAGGATTTGGTACATTCTTATCTTCTTTAACAGTTCCTCTAGAAGTTAATGTTCCTCTTGAACTGAAAAGGGTTTTTGCATAAACATCTACTGTTTGAGAATTTTACTGTTTAAGTATTGAAAACCAAATGACGACTTTAGTCTTCCATTGAAAATTTCACAACTATAAAAGAATAGTTTTCTCTTTCATTTCTTTGAAAAAAGGTCAAAAACCTCCCCGTCCTAACATTTTCTGGCTGTTGATACAGAAACCTTGCTGGCTGCCTTTCAGTGTTAAATGATAAGTGGTATATAAAATCAGTTCCAATTATTCTAAGCCTTCTGAGTTATGTGCAAGGAAAAGACAGAAGTTTTCTGTTGTTTTAAGCAATGAGGCGCTTAGCTGATTTATTAGGTGAACCTGTATGTATTGCTGCTCTCTCTTCTGGTTTTGTCATGAGTTTACAGTGCTTCTCTTAAGCAATCATTTCTTGGAACTGAGTAATTTCATGATACTCCTCACTTTTTTTTAAACAAAACTATATTATGTTTTAGACATCATACAAATGTAAATTGTTTGTGAATATAAAGTAAATTTATCTCTGAGGCTGAAAAAACCCAACCAAAAAGAGGAATGACATATAATTAATATTTATTTTAACTAGTGTATATTCAAACCCATCTTATGACTTTATTGGGTCTTATTCTTAGTTTTCAACTATTTCAGTATTGTAATCTTTAATAAAAAAAAAAAGTAGAAAGTACCTACTCTTAAATTTCTAAATTAACTCTAGATAATTTTGAATAAAATAGACTAAGTACATACAATTTATCATTTTTTCAAGACAAAAAAAAAATCCAAAACATTAATCCTTCTTGAAACATGTACTATTACTCCTCTCCACTCCACCCGCAAAAAAAAAAAAAAACAACTCAAAAGAGACAAAACCAACACAAATCACTAGCTGCTAGTGACAGAATTACAAAGTAAAAATATAATTCAGAACAATCAGTTTTTTAGTATGTGGCACTCTCATAAAAGATAGAATTGCTTTTTTATCTTAAACAACTCATCAGTGTAAATCAGTACATAAAAACTTTCCATTGACAAAGTATCTGTGCAAGAGAAGAAAAACAATACAATTCATTGGAAATATACAGTACAAAATTAGTGTGTGTGGGGGTTTAATTGAAGATGATCACTGAACCTTGACTACCACATTTGTAAGAGTGGTTTTGGTCAGACTGGAAAATTTCTATTAGATTTTCAGTCTCCCAGTAACACAGAGAAGGACTAGAGCTGTTCCTTGATTTTGGTGAACACTGTTGTCCAGCTCCACAGTCAGTGGTTATAATTGTCTTCTCTGTGCTAGGAATATCAAGTCTTCCCATTGTCAGAGAAAAATATAATTATTTGTTTGGTATAAATATTTTAGACTTTTTTTTCCCTACTTACAAAGAAAAATGTCCAACTCAGAAGGATCTTCAGAAGCCCAGGCTAAAACCAAAGAATAAACCTTTGGTCAATTTGAAGTGTTGCAATAAAGTTTTTCTGTGGTCACCCAAAGACTAACCTGCAAATAGTTTTATGCTAACAAACAGATTATCACACATACAAAGACAAAATCTTCTCAAAAATTTTGGCAAAAGCCCTGTATATCACAGACTGTGACACTATAGGAACCTTTAGGTGCTACCTCATTAAATGACCTATTGTGTATCTGGCAGAAATTTTGTAATGCTTCATATAGCCCATGCTCTGAAAGACACAGAATGTCCCTTTAATCCTTTAAGTCAGAATTATTTATGCTGGATTTCAAAATGTAGTTCTCTAATCAGAAACATAAACCAAGGCAATCTCTCCTATTTAACCAGGTACAAGAGTGAAAATCAGAAGCTGCAGTTCTGTGTAGATGTATTAGAGTTCTAAGAGATAATTTTGGGGTTGGCAATGATTTGGCATGTCCTAAAGTCTGGAAAGAAGTAATCCACATATGGGATATTCTACTGCCAAGAGATTGGGCCAGAATTATTTTCCACTGGATGAAAATTGCTCAAATGGAATATTTTCAAAGCAAGGCCTTCTTGGATCTTGATTCCTATACCTAGAAGTACAGAAGTTTAACACAATGCCTGCCATCAGGGCAGGAACTTGACCTTATTAGGTGTCTGTACAGCCTTAGGGATTAATGTAAACCAAAACAGGATTGCTAATCTCTGTAGTTGGTCTCCTAGTTATGTGAGTCACAAACTTTGAAGAGGTTTATGTTCCCCTGCCCAGGCCAGGATAACCTTTCTTCTGTTGCTGTGTTAGCAGGTGAATTATCACACACTGAATAAGATTCTAAATTAAAAAAATTGTGTTCATCCCTGCCCTGGATAACGAAAGCTGGTTTCAAATGAAGATTACTGTCAATGTAAAGACTCCAAAAACATATGCTAGCAAACATTCTTTATTTTACTTCTTACAGTTCCAAAACTAAAGATATATGAGTCTTACCATGAGTCTTACATGCAGGTCTAAATTTCACTCCAATGGTGATTTACCATCTAGTCACCCACTGCCAGGAAACTTTGTGGTGTAGTCTTACTGGCTGACTGAAGCAGCCTTTACTGAACTGTAAACATGACTAATTATTAGGAAAGTAGAGCGCAGAAACAGAATTTAAGAGATTTATATTGTTTGGAACACACGTTTCCTATAATAACAACAGTCCTGGTTTTGCATTCATGGCCATATGAGGCAGAGAACCATAAAAAAAAGGGGGGGGGGAGGAGTGTTTACTGGAAGAACTGGATGCCTAATGAAAAAATTACTAAGGTTAGCAGTCTTGCAACTTCAGTAACTACTTAGTCATACAAGTGTGTGTTAACTGAACTCTCCTAGCCAGAGAACATAAAAATGCTTTCTCAAGTTGCTATGTGAAATTTTAACTAATAAGGCCTGTAATACAGATGGACAAACCTCAAAAGGTTGAGAGTTTGGACTCAGTACCAGTAAGCACACATGCACACTTGAGTGATTATCTCCTTTCGTGTCTGCAAAATTGGACTGGAATCCTGACAAAAGTGAGCTTTCTTCTCTTGGGATAATTCAGCACTTGTAGTCATGACTGCAAAGCAAGCTCTCTTCTCGTGGGGTAATTCAGCACTTTCAGTTGTGAGTGAAAATGCAGATGCACAATTAAAAAAACAAAAAAGGATATATAGACACAGGAAAAAAATTATTTTCTTCTGAAAAAGATTGCTGATATAACTTTTATAACTCATTTATCCCTAGTTTAATGGCATAAATATTGTGGAAAATTAAAAGAAGCAACCTACAACTTGCGTTTTCCAAAACGGCATTTAAAATACATATATACAGGCATGTGCAATATGAAAAACAGAAATAAATTTAGATTTTGGGATGAAGAGAGGAGAAAATAATTAGTTTTGTTATCTTTTTCAAGTGTTCTCTTAATGTTTGATTATCTGATGACTGAAGTTAAATCAATTATCAAGGCCAGGAGACTCCTAAATATGAACAGTTTTATTCATTCTTTAAGAAAGAAAGGCTTTTTTTCAAGGTTTTTTCATCCAAACTCACAGTAACAAGTTATAAAGTTAAATGAATGTTGCAAGATTTAGAATATCATATAAATTTGACTTTACCTAAAGCCAAAATTTCTAGAGTAAAAGTACTATCATAATTTCAAGGAGAGAGAGAAAGAGAAAGAAAGAGAAAATGCTGTACAGATGCATATTTGCAAATCCAGTGTGAACATAATATTATGTAAAAGCAGCACCAGGTACACACTGAACCACCTCTGATGAAAACTCTGGTGACACACTATCGCAAATCCTGTATGCAGTGACTTCTGTTTAGGAAAAACAAGAAAGTAGATCTGGATATTGCTTAACTTGTTTAGAAAATATGTTATTTGTTTCACAAAAAGCAAAGGAGAACAATGTTTGATACTAGTTTCACTGAAATCTCTAAGATCCAAGCTTATTCACCTAATTGTAGGCATTTATCTAAGTCAGGAAACTCAGGAACAGGACCTTCCAAAATCCCTGTGTCCATGGTGCAAAGGGAAGTGTCTGAATCTCTCTATACAGGCACTTACTGTTCTCCTTTCATCAAGGAAAAAGTCAAATATAAGTGTTGCTAAAATGTAGGTCTTTTGGTAGAGTGCCTAAATTCATGTCTAGGAAGAGTCAGACGCAGGGCAGTTTTGTATCAGCTTTGATTTACCACAGTTGTAAGCTGCGGAGGCCATTTTACATATACAGAATTTGAGAGGAAATGCTGCATATGTTAAATAATGAATTGTAATTGTATATGACTATAATGTTTACTGTATTTGAATGTATACTGACATATCTGTATCTGGTTGAGTAAACCTATCCTCAAAATAAATTTGATTCCTGCTCCAGAAACGCAGGTAAACTGCACCAGTCAACATGGGTGCTTTTTTCCTCTCTCTTTTTGTGAGATACAGTTTTTCAGAAGGAGTGCTTATGAAAAATGTATCCACAAAAGATAAAAATCTGTCAGCTTGTGACCTCAGTGATGCTTTCACAACCTCTGTGTAAGTCATGAGACCATTACACTCAAACAGCAAATATGATTAGGTGGGCCAGATGAGTTAGAATAAGTTTTCAAAAGTTTGCACAAGGTTGCAAATCCAGAACAATGTTGTTTGTGGTTAAGGCTTCCAAAATACTTTCAGGATATTGATATTTTGTGAGGACTTGAGGACAAATGGCTCAGGGCTGATGCAAAACAGGCTGGGGAACTAGTAGATGTGAAAAAGAAAGTGTGGCAGGATCAAAGCATCACACCAGGAGAATAATCTTTGCAAAGTCATGCCAGATTAGTATGCAGAGACAGACTCCATGTGTGAATACCGGAGAGAAAACACTAAGGTAACTGAGAAGTGAGATGGTGAAAGCCTGGGTGAAAATTTTGGTTGTGAGAGAGGACATGAAGTGCTGTGTCTTTGAGAAGTTATGAAGAAACAAATATTTGAGAATTAAGCACACCCTGGTAAAAGGATCTAGTGGAAAATCTACTTGAGAAAAAGTTTCCCAGACTGCAGTGACTTGCAGGATAGTTCACTACTGTTTAGAATAATCAGGCAGAAATGAATCAGAGTGAGGGCTTGGAGAGGGACTTGTTTAGCCCCGCTGTGACTGAGTTGATTGTTAAATAGCTATGCTGAGGTATTCGAGTCAGTCTGAGACTTTACAGAGCACAGGAGGCAGTCTGAATGAGAGACGTATCCCTACAGATTGTCAGAGCAGAGATGGAAAGAGAATTTGTGTATGAAATAATCCAAGGAGGTGAGTGGCAGAAGATAGAGTCCATAAGCAGTCCTGTGTGGCAGTTTGTAGTGAAAGGTGGTGGGAGGAATTAAGGCATTCAAGGTTCACATAGGAAGAAGCAGCTGAATCATAGACAGGGCCATTGGGGAGAATGATGTTAAGGATATGATGCAACAAGACTTATGGAAGAAGAACCTGTGTCAAGATCACCAAAGTCTAAAGGAAGATGTGAATTCAGTATCAGTTGTGAAGTTTGGATAAGAAAACTTGATCAGTTTGGGAAAAGCTGATGCAGTGGAATACATAAAGAACAGGAACCGGGTTACTATTAATTTCCTCTGGCAGGAAGAGATCGAGAAAGGAGCAGCTAAAAAGGAAAGAGAGACAGCAAGATTTTTGGCAGTGGAAAGTTCTTGAACTTATTTGTAATGTAAAGCTGAAGTCACAGAGGCAAGGGACCTCCCTGGAGCTTCGAGGGAGCCACTCTCTTCTCTTATCTCAAGGATGAAGAAGAAGGTGAGCCGGTCACTATCACTGAGGCAGATGCTGAGACAGAAGGAGCTTTTTGATGTCTGTATAGGAAAGATACTAAAAAAAACATTGCTTTTTCAGTGATAGTTCTGTGAGAAGAAAAACTAAAAATGTAAGTAGAAAATGAAGAAATGTCCAAAGATGTTTCCAAAAAAGAAGTCTCCAAAACAAGATACATAGATTTGAGGGGAAAATTGAAACTGACAGATAGGTTGGTATGTTACATACACCTCTCAGTGGAACACCACAGGATGCATACCTTACATGGAATCAGCCTGGACAGCCTGGATGCTCATTTGGTATCTGGAAGTGCCTTCCATGCAGAGCCTGAAATTTCTGAAAATGTTTAGGGAACCACTCTCAAGAGCAACCCTCTGTCAATTCTGTGAATGCTATATATACCAAAAAATGAAAAATAGGTTTCTGGAATGCATGAGAAAAGTAGGAAAAAGAAATCAACCCTACAGCTGTTTCTTATTAACACTATCTTTAGGAGTTTTTATAAACTGTAAAATATAACAAGCCAACATTAAGTCATTTATAATTAAGCTTTTATTTCAAGATTCCTTTAAAAAAATAAATATAAAAATTCTTACACCATAATAGGCTTTTTATAAGCCTGGCTGACATAAAATAATTTTGAGGTTTAAGGGCAAACTATTTTAAGGACCAAAAGAACCCATGGACTCTTCTAAAGTTCAGTGTCATAGAAATTATTTGAAACATCATAGAAAACAACATTTCCTAGTGTAAATTAGCACAGATTACATGAAGTTAGTGAAATTACAAGAAGCCACATCAATGAAGGGAGTAATTTTATACCTTTACAATACCTTCATTACTTTCTTCACATTTCAAAGGAGAAAGAATCTTCTACTCCAAGATAAGATGTGGCTTCTGAACATTTCAAGGGCATTTGCTTCTTTTCAAGCATCTATTTCTTTTAGAAGGATGAATTTTACCTTTGGAATCATATGGGAAGATAAAATTTATCTTTAACTGAAGACTCATTACTCCTGCATATTATTAGGTATATACTAAACCTAAGATTTTTTTGGCTTACCTCACATATTAGTTCCAAGATAAAATTCAGCTTCTACAGAAGCATTTTTATCCTATCATTTTAAACTTCAGATTTTATAGTTTTTATCTGGCAGAAGTTTAACTGAAATTGGACTCTGAAATTCCCACATATCTCATTACAAGAAACTCATTTTGTTCTGAACAAGAAATAAATTAAGAATAACCATTACTGTAAGACTTGCACTGATGTCACCCAGTTCCATTATAAACCTTTCATTTCTAATTCAAAGTTCTGTCTGTCAAATCCAAAGACTGACCTGCTTTTTAAGACTTGCAAATATCACCAAGACTACTTTCTAAGGTCTTCTTTGCATCTTCTCTTTCTTTAGACTTTTTTATAGATCATGTGGATTTCCTTAAAAATAAGAGTAATTATCCAAACTACCCATCTGGAACCAAAACATGAAACTTATCATTTAGGAAAAAAACATCTTTATAGTTCAGACATGAATCCCAGATGCAAATGCAGAAAGCAAATTTGGATTTTACTTAAAAGCTCTCTTTATCTGCTTCTGCTACCTATAAAATACCTATATGGGCATGTATATGTACTTAGACAGAGAAAAACATAGAAACCAAGGGACTTCGATGATATGTATGATTCTGTATTTCCAAAATTCCTTTTCCTTTGTGTATTTGTGAGTGACAATAGGCAAAACAAGTATCTAGATATACTGGTAAATGTCTAAGAGGAGACAACTTTATTTTTTGTGTGTTGCATTTTTTTTTAGCCTTAACTAACAAACAGAACAAACAAATTACCTATTATATACTCAAGGCATGTGGGAGGTGGATGCAATTCCTGATTTTAACACAGAATTCCCATAAAAACTCACTATTTTCCTGTGTTCCTGTAAGCCATATGTTACATGGGATGATTCCTGTCCAGAGCATATGCTACAAAGTGGAACCATTTTAAAGTGTCAGACACATCCTATGGATACAGACCACATATATAAAAATTAGATAATTCATTGGTGATATCTAGTAACAAAATGAGTGAAAAAAAATGCTTTTTATACCTTTAGTCAGTCATACATCATGAATTTATTGTTTTCACTTACCTTTTTCTCTTTGGGAAAGAGGAAAAGATAAGGCCAGATTCTCCTCTGCAAGCAGTCTATTTATTCCAGCAGACATCAGATTAAAATCAAGGTGCCTCACTACAGATCTGACCCCCAGGTTTGTATTTTACAGAAAAAAACAACATCCATTCAAATTACTACACAACTTTGGGATTTGAGCTGAATTCACCTTTCTCAGACCATGCCTCCCCAGCTGGGCACTGTCAGATGCAAGCTTTTAGTAGAACTAATTAGCTCAATCACAGCATGATCTAATGCAACTGGATGGGTTCCAAACTGGAGCTACCTCACGCCCATCTGTCTCGAAGAACGGGCAGAGGACTGTACTCTGCCTGCGTGTCGCCTTGCCTTAACCCTCCAGCATAAGTTTGTCTCCAGCTTCACTCTCCAACTTGTACCATGAAACTAGAAGTGTAAAAATCTAAGCAGGCTACAAAGCTATAAAAGTATTTTAGTTTTGCTTAGGTGGAACAGCACTTGTCCTTCAATGGAGCACTTCTCACTCTGTTTTAGATTAATTGAAAGCACAAACTTCGGCCAGTCTCATAACTGCATTGAACAACCAGTGCCTAGTTTTGTGCGTAATTCTCAAAATCTAGATGTGGTATGAACTGAGAGACAGAACAGGTTTATTGCAAGCAGAAGACAAAGGTAATGACTTTCCTTAAGCTACAGAAAAATTTCAATGCATGTTAATATTCAAGTGGCCAGGACTAAATCCAAAACAGGTATTTGCAACTATACTAATGACTGGATAGCAGTTCTGCACTGGACTAATAATTATACTGCCAGGGGCTCTAGACTCAGGAGGGTCAATCAGAAGTAGTAAACACAACTAAAATGAGGAGCATAATCACCTGCTGCTGAGGAAGATGAGGAAAATCAAGAATCACTGACTCCTAGAGCTAGACTTTTAGCTTTCTTGGTTACCTCAGGGTCTTTTTTATGCTCATGGGAATATGTCATGGAAATACAGCAAGGAGGAGGGGAGCAAGGGTGAAACAGGCAACCTGACCTCTGTTGAGGGCTGTAAGCTCCCCACTACTTTGTGAATGTGGGCAGGGCTGACCACGCTGGGAATGTGCTGACTGCATCTACCTTCCTTGGTCAATGTAATGTGGGTCGCTGATACTCCCTCCACATTTGTCAAGGCCTGCAGAAAAGGAGATCAGTAACTTACTTCCCACAAGGAGTACAATTCTCTCTGAAAAACAGCTGCACTCATAAGTAGAAGTTATTTGAGATTTAATTGAGATTTGTAAAATTCTCTGGAGTCTTCAAAGTATAAGCACAGCTTACACTGAAAAGTAAATGACAGCGCTTTGTCTGAAAGCTCCAGTTGGCCTCTTCCTCCCCCTCCTGCTTGCTCAGGGCCATATCGCTGTGCAAACAGCAATGCTTGCCATGGCTTGTGGTTCAACAAAAAGCAGGGAGCTTGTCATTCAAATGGCCGTGTTGCTGCAACTCGCAACTCGCTGGAGCTGCGTAACTGAGACCGCAGCTCTGCCGGAGGTTTATTGTTTCCCTCCCTCCCCCTTCCCTTCCATGAGCGGCCGGGCTGCAATCTGAGACAAATAGTTGCACTGTGTCTGCTCGCTGCATGAGACGAGGTGAGCTGGGGAATGGTGGCTGCCAGGTTCCAGATTGATGGCGTGTCGAAACCCCAGAGCAAGATATGTTGGCAGCAAAGTGATCCTCCGTGGGGAATCCAGCATAACATGCTTTCCAGATTTCTGGGCCAGCTTCCAGCTTCTCACTCTTATGTAAGCAACAACTATCCCTCATGAGAGAGAAGAAGGGCCCTTGCACTTGCTGCTGATGACTGCCCTAATAAATGTGTTTAACATATGTATGTTTATAAAGCAGCCATAGGGAAGCAATTTGACTACCTCTTTCCACATATATCTTCCTCCTGCCTGCCTGAGGGCTGGCATGATGCCAGCTTAAAGACAAAGCAGTATAAACTTGACAGCCACCTATTCATGCATATGGTCAGACAGAACACTGTTCCTTTGAGATTACTCCTCCTCTGCTAACCACGCTACCAAAGGAAATTACAATACTCTTTCCATTTTATGATACAGATAATCAACATTGTAATATTCATGGTATCTCTGAATATTGGAATTTTCTTATTCTCCAGAGCAACTGAGCTATTGTGACTGTATCAGGCATCACGGGTCTGAATCAGTTCCCCAAACCTAATTCTGACATTAACATCGTGCAAGTTTTCAAAACCCTCAGTTTATAGTTACATTTCTCAGGATAACTGTGCATAGGTAATGCTCTGTGCAGTAGAATCTGTATCTCTCTGCATCTCTTAAGCACTTTTTACCAAGGTTAATTGTCACTTCCTTTCTCCAAAGTCTGTAGTAATTTCACCAAGTTATGACAACCATCTGCACTGGGTATTGCCCTCTGAATAATTCTCTAGCGAAATCTTAAAGAAAAAAAAAAAGCATCTTTCATTAGTGGAAAGTAAATTAGTTGCCGTGTAACTGGCAGATGATGTTTTTGTGTAGGAATTTAGGATGCCCTGAATAAGGAATTTTGGTATACCCTAACTGTAGTGTTTAAAATGTCCAGCCTATGCTACAATCATCAGAGAGATACAGACATCTCCAAAGGCTGAATTATAGCTCTTTAGAGACATGTTTAAAATAGGTAGGATGAAGTATCTTCTGGGAGGAAACTTCTTCCACTGAGTATACAGGCAGCCTGAACAACTGACCGACACTGGAGTCCTGCATTTTAGACAGATAAAATTGGCTGAGATTAATTCTACTATAGAACTGTACTACATTTATAAAAGTAGCCTAAATTTAGCAGATCTCAGTAAATCCTACTTGCAAAGAATATTTCTATTCTTCACCTTAGGAGCTCATGGGGTTACCTCACAGGTAGCTCCAGGGTTGAGTAATGAGACTGCATTGTAAGAAAGCAGTCTAAGATCAGCCTACTTATTTACAGAATTACTTGCGTGAGCCTGCTTGCCACTGTTACATTAATTTATCATATTCCTATACCGGTACTGATGGCATTGTATTGGAAAACAGCCCTACCAAATATGTCACTAGGATATGTGACTGGAAAATATAGAATAAATACCAAAATCAAAGCTGGAAACTTGGTCTTGGGTCATCCTGTGTGCACACTGAGAGACTTGTGGACTAGCTTAGCCAGGAAAAGGTGACAACAAAAACATATCTTCTGGTTCACAGCAGTATTCAGCTCTAAGGAAAGAGATAAAATATTACCCAATAAAGACTGTGAAGCTACTTCTCAGACCTAGGATACAAGAACCATACCATATGTGTATTCATGTATTATCACAAATCATAAAAAGATCTACAAGTATGGGATGGAATTTTTTTTCCTCAGATGCATGAATTAAATCCTGAGCCTATCATCTCATATATTGATATTGTGGGATCTTAACACCAGCTGTGCTGTAGGTGAATTAAGATACTGTTTTCTTACAATTCTTGTAAGGGAAGGGACATATGCAAGCTAAGATGAATATGTCTTTCCAGGAATATGTAATACCACTATCAACAAATGGGTACTCAGGAGATGTCAATATGCTTTGAGATATGACTGACCATCTTGGATTTATCCAAGGAGCATTTACCCTGCTTTTCTCTCTTTCTCTGGCCTCTGGTTCCCTGTTTTCATGAACTCTTGTGTTCACCAGCTATGATGAGGGATATATACTTTTTTCCTCTGGGTTTTCAAGTTATAATTTAGAATCAATTCCTTTCTCTTCAGCAGATGTGGGAGCAAAGTTCCTACAGAACAGTTGATTGACCTTTGGGAATACTTAGGAAAACCACTGTCAATGAAATGAGGAAGCTGTTATAGCTTCGACATCCAGTTGCATTCAGTTGTTCAAATCCCTACAGAGAACAAAAGCATGGAAAAGAAAATAAAAGATATGCAAATATTGGCTTCCTCTTTCTTTGGTCACTCAATACTAAAGTCTGGAAAGTGTCCTATCACTTTCCGTGCTACATGGTAAATGGTGTGGAGGTGTTAACAGGAACGAAAAGTTGTGGACAAGTAAGAACACCCATATAGATATTATTGAAAATATTCTTCTTCCTATTTTTTGAAAGAAAAGTATTTTCTTAAGTGAGTGGGTTTGCAAATAAATATTCAGGGGTCTTAAAGTTAATAAGAATTTCTAGGCACTTTCTTTGCTTTTTAGAAAAAGACAATTTATGGAGATGACTGTCAAACAATGTATTTTTTAATAGTGGTGTACACATTCCTGTTATCTATATTAAGTGAATGCTCGAGCAATATTCAATAGGAGTTTGAATAGAACTACATTACACTGAAGCATGTTTATATAATATTATAAGTGACATTGTGCATACATCAGCTTAATCACCAAAAGCATGAGATACAGTATGAGCTTTTGCATTATGAATATTGTTTCTCCACCCTTAATATACACGCCTTTTGTTTTCTGGACCAATGTATTTTATGGCAACACCAAAAATAATTGAATACTGCTACAACTTTGTAAATGAATGGGTTATTAAGATATTTTATTTTATAAACATCTTAATTTACTGAGTTCACTCACAAGCCTTGACAATTTGTTTGCATTTACTGTTAAATGACCTAGTTTCAGTGTGTTTTGTGGTTTAACCCCAGCTGGCAACTGAGCCCCACACAGCTGCTTGCACACTCCCCCTAGATGGGATGGGAAGAGAATCGGACGAGTAAAAGTGAGAAAACTCATGGGTTGAGATAAAGACAGTTTAATAGGTAAAGCAAAAGCTGCATGCACAAGCAAAGTGGAACAAGTAATTCATTCACTGCTTCCCACTGGCAGGCAGGTGCTCAGCCATCCCCAGGAAAGCAGTGCTCCATCACACGTAATGGTTACTTGGGAAGACAAACAGCGTAACTCCGAATATCCTGCCCTTCCTTCTTCTTCCCCCAGCTTTATATGCTGAGCATGACATCATATGGTATGGAATATCCCTTTGGTCAGTTGAGGTCAGCTGTCCCAGCTCTGTCCCCTCTCAACTCCTTGTGCACCTCCAGCCTACTTGCTGGTGGGGTGGGGTGAGAGGCAGAAAAGGTCTTAACTCCGTGTGAGTCCTGCTAAGCAATAATGAAAACATCTCTGTATTATCAACACTGCTTCCAGCACAAATCCAAAACATAGTCCCATACTAGCTACTATGAAGAAAATTAACTCTACCCGAGCCAAAATCAGCACACTGTGTTACTTTAATAACACTGTGATGAGTTACTTGATAATTGATTTATATGTACTGTGCAAGCCAACATAAAATCATAGAATAATAGAATCATTTAGGTTGGAAAGGACCTTTAAGATAATCAAGTCCAACCATTAACCTAACACTGCCTAAGAAAACCACCTTCCTGTCATTAACTCAGTGTCCAGAATATTTAGTAATAATTTCACTGAGAGATATAGACACACATATATATGGTGATGGTACATGGAATTTGACAGAACTGTTTCAAAATCTGAATTGGAAATGAAGAAAAATGTTTGCTTTTAAAGAAAAATTGACACACAGAGATGTGAACATAAATCTGACCAGTCTGCAAAAAAAAAAGTAATTCATAATGCACTTTACCTTGAATGACAGGCCATTTCCTTTGGACAACTCAGTCTTAAGTAATCTTTTCAACGTATTTATACATTTTCTGCTGAATTCTTCCCAGTGTGTTTGCACCTACCTACATTAATTTTTTGCAGATACCTTCTTTTGGCTAGCGTTCCTAAACACCTGCTCAGACAGAAACCATAACCCAGCAGTCCTGAAAGCATCAAGCTATTTTGCTAGCAGTACCCTTAATGTGTTTAAGAGTATCGCATACATAGAAGTTCATTCACAAGGAAATAATTATCAATGACCAAGAATACTCTGTATTCCCATTGATATTTCCCACAGGTAAGAGAGAAACAGGCAAGTGATACTAAGCATATTGCAGGACTGGATACAATTTAATTTGCACCTAACTGCTGTTAGACCCATTCATCAGTGATGAAGAGCTCACTTGATGCTTGGAACTAGGTCCTTGCCCAAATGCCACTGTTTTAAGTGGCAAAGTAAGTAATAAAAAGCAAGAAATAAATTTAAAATATTTCTAGCCATTATTAATGGCAAAATCGGTTTCTCTTTAAGTAGCATTCACTGCATATTTTATGTAAAATGATACAAGACAGTTATTCCACAGTCAGAAATCTTTCACATCTGGTAAAACATTCAGCAATGGTCAGGTTTTTCTACTGTTTGTTTCTTTAAGAATGTGAGAGATATTTTCCGTGATTGTCAAAACCATCTGTATTATTTTTGCTGTGCTTCTTACCCTAACACTTAGCTATATTTTTGCCATTGCAAGATTCTTGACCTTGGAATAACACCTGAAGGTCTAATACAGCAATGTCCTCTGACTGACTTGTGAGGTAACATAGTGGAAAAACTTGTCTAACTTGAAGGCATTCAGTCATATGATTTTGCAGTGGTCTTAATGCCAGACTCATATTATTTTCTTTTTTTCTCTTTTGGAAACATGAAGATTCTATGTTATGAAGGATTTTTTTACTCACCATTGCAACCTATGGTTATTTAAAAGTATATGATATTCATATCTTAGTGCAAACTTAAAATTGATGGAGAATTCACTTTAAAAGTGATCATTCTTTAATTAATTAATTTAATTAAACAAGCTAAGCTATTTCAGTTTCCAGTTGATGTAGTATATTGCATGGAATAAGAAGCTCAGAAGTTTTCTACAGCTTTAGGAGAAAAGCAGACATTTACAGAAGGATTAGCAGGTCTCAAGTGCTGACCAAAATGTCTTGTGCTTCAGTATACAGAGTGTCTTGAAAACCTCCTGCTCCTTTGAAGACTGGTGGAAAGGACCTTGCTAGATTGGCGTTTCTGCAAAACGGGTGCACTGGGGCCGATTTCTGTGGTAACCTACTAACAAGAAGCTTGTTTAGTCAGCTTGCACCATGAAGACCCTTATATTGAAAGGGAAGAAATCAACAGAGTTTTACTTGCTCAACAGTCTCAGACTTAGCAGCTTGGAGTGTCAACAAGGAGTTTCTGCCCTATACTATATTCAGAAATAACAAAGCGCAGTGTGGCAAAGAACAGATGTTAGGCAAATGTATGGCTTCTAGCATGCCAAAATTCTAACATCCATAACTTAGAATTGAGGTTCTTTTTTTTTGGGTGGTTTTGTTTTTCAGTTGTTTTGTTGTTCTTGTTGTTGTTTTGTTGTTGTTGTTGTGGTGGGTATTTTTCTTTCCCCCAAAAAACCCCTAATACTATAAAAGAATTATATCAATGCCTTACAGTGTAAGATTTTATTTCTGGGCAAAAAGCTGCTTTGAATTTTCAAAATGATAGGTCTACCAGAGTAGAAACAATGGATTTCAGTTGGCTATGTTTCTGCTAAATGGAAAGTCCTCTTTTACTTATTATGGAAAGAAATGGGTACGAATTTGCTGTGGTGTTATATTTCCACAGAGAATACCTCATTTGCCAAGATACTGGGGGAGAGGC
>NW_009601338.1:0-9178 GCF_000690535.1 Cariama cristata | reverse complement strand
AACCTTGCCACACAAACCCAATACAACCTTGAACCATTAACCACTACCCTCTGAGCCCAGCAGTCCAGCCAGTTTTTCACCCACCTTGTGGTCTACTCATCCAGTCCACATCTCCTCAGTTTAGTTACCAGTATACTATGAAAGACTGTTGAAAGTCTTGCTTCAGAGAAGCTACATCTGTAACTCTCTTTTCATCCACAGAGCCAGCCATTTCATCATAGAAGGCAATCAGGTTGGTCAAGGATGATTTAACTTTGATAAATCTCTGCTGGCTGATTCCAGTCATCCTCTGTCCTTCATGTGCCTGAAATGGGGAGGACTTCTTCCTTAATTTTCCCAGGAGCTGATCAGGTTATACATCTTCCTTCTTGTCTTTTTAAAATATTGATGTAACATTTGTCTTTTATCAGCAACTGGTGAGTTCCCACAGTTGCCACAGTCTTTCCAGTATGATAAAGAGGATTCTCACAAAGACACCGGCCATCTCAACTTCCATGGATGCATCTCATCTGGTCCCATGTGCAGAATTACTTAAATTCTCCCTAACTTGATCCTCCTGTACGGTGGGTAGTACCTCATTCCCCTCAGTTTGCTACTAGGCACAAAGACCTGGTCTTGCCAGTAAAAAACAAGGCAAAGAAGGTATTAAGCATTTCAGCCTTTTCCACGCAGTTTGTCACTAGGTCCTTTCTAGCTTGCCTGCACTATTTAGCAGCGAGTTTACATTTTCCTTCACCTTTCTTTCAAGGCTGCTTGCCTGTAGAAGCCCTTCTTGTTGCCCTCTCCATGCCTTGGTGGTTTCAACCCCAGCTGTGTGCGGCTTCCCTAATTCAACTCTTGCATGATGATGCCAGATTGCGTGGTAGCCTGTCCCTGCTTCCACTTTCTGCAAACTTCCTTTCTGTGTCTGAGCTCTACTAGAAATTCCCTCTTCAGCCAGCCTAGCCTCCTGCCATCTCTGTGCCCATCTTCTTGTGCAATCGTGATGGGCCATTCTTGTGCTTCAAGGAGATTTTATTTGAAGATCAGCTCTAATGGGATGTTTTTCTTTCCTGGCTCCCCAGGGATTCCTGCCTAGCCATTCCCTGATCAAGCTGAAGTCCACTCTCCTGAAGTCCAGGTCTTTACTCTGCTACGTACCTTCCTCACTTCCCTTAGCATCTTCAATTCAATCTTTTTCTCCACTTCTTTTTAGGCTTTGATCTCTATACTCTGATGAACCTGCTTAAAAGCCCTTCTCAATAGATTTGCAAGACTGTTGGGAAAGATGCTCTTGCCTCTCTTTCTCATGCTGGTGCCATCACTCCTCACCAGTCCTTGCTCCCAGAAGACAATCCATGGGCATAGAAGCCAAAGGCCCTGCCTGTGACACCAGCCACCCTGGCTTTCATCTGCAAGATACGTCCTCTCCTCCTAAGCCCATTTCCTTGACTGGTAGGATCAAAAAGGACCACCACCTTGGCCCCTTTCCCAGAGCTGAGAGCACAGCAGTCATCTTTGACCTGCTCAAGGTCTCTTTTGGCAGCAACACTTGTGGTCAGATGGGTAAGCAGAAATAGACAGTAATAGTGCAAAGACAGATAGTAATAGTGCAAAGACCCCATCAATCCTTCCGTGATGTCCCACATTGGGGCCCAGGACAAGCAATCAGCTTCCTGACAGCAGGTCTGGCCTGCAGGTGGGTGCTCTGGCCTCTTGAGAAGGGATTGTCAGCCACTGTCACCCACCACTTCATCCTTATGGTGCTGGGTCCAGCCAGGTTGGGATTTTCATTTGGATACCCCTGGAATTCCCCATGAACTCCTCTAATTTTAGCTATCCACTCAAACTTTCTAGCCCACGTAAATTTTACTTTCTTGCCACATATCATAGCTCATTAATAAATATTTTAGATAAGAACAATGTTATGAGAGTGTTTAAGGAAGTCTGTTGCTTGTTTCATCTCATATTGATTATTCTTACTCTTTCTGTTCATCCATGACAGCTCTTTTTTCTCTCAACCCACAAGTATATAGTTTCCTTGATAATCTATTGGGAAGGGCATGGTTATAAAGACTGAATAAATTTCAGCTTACTCATTCTCCTTCATCTACTTTTTTGTAGACCAGCTAGTAGATAACTCCTTAATTATTGTTTATTGACGGTAGAAATTCACTGACCTGCATTCTCACAGTCACTCTCTGTGCTTGTTTTAAATATTGCATCCTTATTCTCTGTGATCGCAACTGATTATCATGGGAAAAGCAAATGCTGACGAACTGCTCTGCCACTTCATGCTTCTGCTCCCTGGGACTCCCGATAACTGGTTCGCTTCATCAGGCTCTTTCAACACCCTCTCTTTTGGATAACTTTTCATGGGACAGTGTGAGGTTTAGATCCACCTCAGAAGAGGACAGAGCTTATGATTGCACAGAGCGGCTCCGGCTGATGGATTTCACAGTGTTCACACGGATAAAAGGGCTTTGTCACATACAGGAGACAGGAGGAAGAAATGCCTGGAAAACCCAACTATGAACAGAGAGTTTCAATTTCCCAGTAATGCTCCTGTATTATCTGCAGATATATAGGAACAGTTATGCTTTTAATTACATCTGGTCAGCTTAATACTTAATTGCAGATTCTTTAGCACCTAAGTAGGTTACAGAAGACTGGGTGGCTCTTGGATTTGTCACAGGACACTCATATCCCATAGCAATTTAATCAGCTGTGCTTACACTTCAGTCTTTAGCAGTTTGGTTTTAGATTGTAAACTGCTGAAGACAGAGACCTGCCTTCCCGCATGCTTGTACGCTTCCCAGCTCATCTGTTAGTCAGTATAAATAATAATAAATAACTGATAATTAGGTATTTAATTTCCAGGGCTACTGATTAAGTAATACACTCAGAATCTCTAAAAAAAATCATTAATTTTAAATTTCGTGGTAGTTTCTGCCTTCCTTTTTGAAAACGAAAGGAGAAAGATCCTATCCTAACTTAAGCCATGCTGGCTGATAGATTTCTATGAGAACATGACGAAAATACAATAGAACAGCATTGCTGATTTAGTCAAACTTAAATTAAAAATTATTTTCTAAGGTGAAAGGTTTCCAAATTAATTTCAACCTAGAGAATAATTAAAATTTAGATCAGGATGCAAAATAAGAACACGAGATATATCTTAGCTTTTGGGCAACCATAAAAGTGTAGCAGTACTATGCACACTAAATAGTGGAAAACTGTAAAGCAAGAGGAACAAAGCTATAAAATATTAACCTAGAAATATATACATTTCAGCAAAGCTATACCTCAGGAAAACATAAGCACATCTTGATATTAGGCAGTAAATTAACAATTTGCCAGTACTCTATTCCCAATGCCTCATTATTATGTTAATTTTTGAATTTTTAAATTGAATTGGTTTATGGTCTTATTAGTATAGCTTTAAATTGTGATTACAGGAGAACAGAGTGCTAGCATTACCTTTTTTTTTTTAAACTCCAACTCCAGAGGAGCCTGGAGCCCGCGATGCACAGAAGCAGCATCTCCCACCTCCCACTCAGTTGTTACTGAAAGAAAAAGAAAATTTGCCACAATGTGGAATGTTCTTACCTCTGAGTAGCATCCACAGCACTTGTTTCAGTCTAGTTATAGAGTCCGTTTTCTCAGAGCTGTTTTATCTTCCCCTGTTACAGTTTCAGGAAGGAAAAAACTACTTACTGAAAAACCTTAGATACCAAACAAATGCCATAGTGAACCATGTGGACATTAAGGGAGCTGGTATGGAAAACACAGCATAGAGTTTTACAGATTCGAGTGTTCAGCTTGAGACCAGACACAGAATTTTATGTAAACTCTTTCTGCAAACTGGCAAGTCCAAAGATTGAAAGCTTTGAAGAAACTATGAGATAAAAACTGTACAGAGGAAACATTCATCTTTTACAAGTGTGGGCAGAAGAACACAATACTTGGATACCCGGAGCAAGACTGAAGTGGGTTATAGGTGTTGGCTTGGCTTTGTACTGACACTGCACTTCAATGAAAAAGTAGTTATCATTAAAAGAAAAGTAATATCAGATTGTCATTAACAGAATGAGAAAAGTACTTAGCAGGTAACAGAGAAGGAAACCCCCAAAAGAAATGTTTTCTGTGGGACAGGCTTTTTTTTTCTGTGAACTGAAGGAATGAAAACTACTATCACGGTTGTATTAGCAAGAATAAAAGTGATGTCCTACACTGGGAACTCCTGAATATTTCATAACTGAAATCTGTTTGGCTATCTGCCCGGACTCATGGGCTGCACCTAGTTGGCATTAAAATCAAACAGAGCACTCGCGCTGTTAGCATCGCATCACGTTGGGAGTATTATGTGAAGGTAGGAACTAATGCAGATGTAGTTCAGTTCTACCTAAAAAAAAAATAAAATAGAATGGCTGTGGATAGCACCATAAAACTCCATGTTATAGTTAAGGACCACATGCTACACCTTGGCCACATTGTGGGACACTGTTAATGGTAAGCACTGAAGTCGTACAACCCCATGAACTACATACATGACTTCTTTTGTTTCCTTCCCTTGAGCTGTAGGGTTCTAATGCAAAAGCCTCTTTAAAGGCCAAAAGATGGGTTGTAGGACTCTTCTTCGAGTACCTACAGGAGGTGTGTGGGTAGCAGGAGGGGTCTATATAACACCTTCCATCTATGTGAATATATATACATGACTCAAAGGCTCAGATAAATTGTTTGCATTTTACAGTAACAGTAAGAATAAGAAACAATGGTAATTTGAATTGAATAATGGAATATGCTAATTTCCCACTACAAATTCTATCCCTTCCTATCTGCTGTGGACTACTCAGTCTAAGGAATAAAAATCTTACTTAGGGTATCAAAGGGTTCATTTTTTTTATCCATGAATAACGAGATAATAATTAAGCCAAAGCTATCAGAAGAATGAAGGTGAAATCTTGACCTTGACACAGGTCACATGCGTTTTTCACTTGATCTGATCAATAACTAGCACCTAAGAGATGGACATTGCATGCTTTCAACGGAGGTACCAGCTCACAGATGGCGTTAGATGCCAAAGATCCCAAAGTAGACCATGACGGGAACGAGACACCTCAAAATGAGACCAAAAGCATCCAACACACAAAGCTGAAGTACTGCCTGAAGTAATCACGCAGTGTGTACAAGTAAGAAGAAATTCAGAGCATGCGGGTATGTAAATTCATTCCCACTCCAAAATGTCCCTCAGAGCCTGAGGTGCCTCCATCAACTTCAGCTCCAGCACCCCTGTGCTCACCTCTGTGTCTCCCCGGGCAATCCAGCCCTACAGCGGCCGGACAGACCAGGGTCAGTCCTGGCAACTGGCACGCCAATAATGGTGACGAAGTGAACATTGCCCTTGAAGCCTAACCGATGTTTTGTCCCACCTACCAGGTACGTAAGGCAATCCCACAAATTCTTCTTGGCTTCCAAATTTCCTTCTTGATTGAAGCTGAAATCCCTGGCTCTTGCTTCCAGATTCCTTAGTCCTCATTCGATCTCTGCTTGCTATTTTCCCAAAGTCCTTCCCTGGGACATGGACTTGCCGACCTTTACGAGGGTTGCCCTGCTATTTGTTTTAAGGGTCTCTTGGCTTCTCTGGCTTCCTGGCTCTTTCTGTGGCTGCAGTTCTGGCTGGCATGTTTTGGAGCTAATTTAGTTCCGAGCCTTGGCTTTCCCTGGTCTTAATATTTAGTTGCATTTTCCATATTTGATTCCAGGTTGTCTTTAACCACCAGGAATGATCACCCACATCCCACTATGTCTGATAATTTACTGAGGACATGTATTTATGTCTTTTTTTTTGGAGGCATGGAGTGGGACTTGCTCTTCCTCTTTTCAGGTGTAGCCAAAGAACCTTTAGTCTTGTTGGGCCAGAAAGAAAACGTTAGTGGTGATAGGACTGTGAGGTGGAACGTTCCATTGTACGCAGGATATTCCTGGATTAAGGCTACCATTTCATCACTGTTTCTGCATCGTACCTTGAACTCTTGGGAAGAAATGGAAGCCAACACAGCATTTTGTACAGAGCCTGGTATTACAATGTGTGTTAAACAAGACCCAAATATGCCAACGACAGGCAGTCCCAGCAGAGATTTAGGCCAAGCAATACCTAGGTTTTAGCTCCTTGTCAGACTTAGGCAAGAAGCAGGCACCCAACACTCAGTCCTGGGAAGAGTGAGGCAGTTCTGGGCATGTGGAGAGGTAAATCCCTAAGTACCTGGGGCACTTTCAAGACAAACAGGGAGGCACCCCTGGAATTTAGGTGCCCGTAGGGTTAGGTGTCAAATGAATGTGGGATTTCAGGACCATAGTTTGGATCTTACGTGTTTTATGTGGGACACAGGCAGGATTTTGGCCCCTGTGTACTTTATTGCTCTTTTATCACCAACTCCAAAGTGTGGGAATCCAAACCACTCTTCCTATATTCTGACAGTGAATGACCTGAATCTCAAATGTTTGCTTGCATGTACTGTTTCTGGGGGAAATGTCAAACCTCTCTTGTATTGGAAATGAAGATAAAATATTTAGTGACAAAGTTGATGATAGTCCATTCCTTATTTTTCTATCATTTGCTTATGGGCTTTAGATTGTTTCTTTCACATATATTGGAACAGGTTTATATTAGAACAGTGTTTGTTTTGAAACAGTGAGAAGGGAGGATCAATGATTTGAATAAACAGTGTTATCTCAACTTGTGTGTTATTTAGTGTCTGTAACAGCTTCACAGATTTTGAGTTTATATTTGTCTGATTCTCACCATAATTCTGAAATCAGCATGTTTCTGAGTTTTTTTTGTTAATCTCACATACAGTGTGCAGTCAAGCTAGGTGGATATTGAATATGATAAAGTCTAATCTGGATACCAAATCATCTTCTTTTTCACCATGTTGGAATGAAACCAAACAGGAGAAGGATAATTTGTTGCACAATATCTTTCTATGATACGAATTACTATGAACTGTTGCAAAACTGTGTTGGTTCAGATAAAAGCTAGACTGACTTGTTCTCTTGCATGTGTCAGGACTGCTGACATAAACGTGACCATCATTTAAAGTTTCCTAAATGACTGGCTAATTCTAATGAATTTCTATCTTAACTCATGGTCTTAAAAATTCCTTTCCTGAAAGAAGAGGTCCAAATCTTTTAAATAAGCCTCCACAAATCTGTTTAGATCAGGATCACGTGTTGTTCTCATACTGCCATATTTAACACCCCGACTTTAATTCTGGCCAAAATTTGAACAAGTATTTTCAACCAAATCCCCTTCTCCTACTTTTGTACATCAGGATATTGTAATATATGTTGGGACTGAAGCACAAATGATGGATACCTCAAAGCTGATGCTGCACATTTATTTCTTTTATGTGTCACTCCAGCGAGATACTTAACTCTGCACACTTTCTAGGTACTCTATGATGCCAATGCTGACCCAGACCCTGCCCAGATAATCTAAAAGGATTTGACAAGATGCATGCCTTGCACTTGTCCCTTCTTCTGTTCTGTGTTTAAACTCTATGTTTTCAGGCCATCCGTGTCTTTTTTTGGTGTGGAATGAAGAAGTACAGGTCTGCTGAACATACCCTCGGCCACCTGGCCTGCCAAGAACTGTGGATACCTTGTGGGTACGCTGGCAGAGAGAGGAGATGTGGAGCCTGCTGTGGCCCACACTCCTTTCTCCCCAGAGCTGTTTAGCTGAAGTGGCTCACCAATATCAAGTGATTCACCTTTGCTTTGGCATAACAGAATCCCCATTGTAACTCAGACCTAAATGGAAATGTAGTTCACATACTTAGTAATATATTTATCCAGCTTCTTCAACGGTGAATGTCATAAAATGCCATGGTTATGTCAGTTGTGGATCTGTAGTCAAGGAAATAGAAAGGAACAATTTTAGGCTAAAATACGAGAATAGGTATAGCTATTTGGATCTTTACAGTTATAGCCAGTGTCCATAGATTGTATCCAGATACAGGAAACAGGACCTCCTGTGTTGTTCCTAGCCATCCCTCAAGGACAGCATGCTACCTGTCATCAGGTCTCCTGCTTCTGTCCTTGGAGATACTTGAAATCCAACTGGACACAGTCCTGAGGAACCCGCTCTGGCTGACCCTGCTTGAGCAGGGGTCTGCACCAGGCAACCTGCAGAGGACCCCTCCCACCTCAAGTATTCTGTGATTCTATGATTTCCATCCTTATATAAATTGCTTTACTGAAACTGCCATTTTTTTTCTTGATCCCTTAGGCATTTCCTGAGGGTACAATCGTCTACCTTTCCAGTTCTGCCCAATTTTGTCATGACGCATGTTTAATTTTGGGAAAAATCACTGTCTTTGGAGGTTAATCTGTTTAGTTAATCACTAGCCAAGTAAACCACTGAGGAAAACAACTGAATTTGCCCCCAAACAGGTGTACACATTGCTTTGGGTAAAACAGAAGTATTGGTAGAGCTGAGTTGCTGAGCCAAACCCCTTCTGTGTTTTGTCTTCCCCTGCCTTGCTCACATCCTTGTCCTCCTGCCATCAAAACCCCAACGTTAATTTGTGCCCATCTCAACTGATGTAGCGTTTGTCAATTATTGGGTGATTATGACCATTTCCTAAAAGTGAATTTAAAGTTTTTCCAGCAGACTTTCAACATTTTCATTACCTCATGCCAGCATTTTCAGCAGAGAATTATAAACTCCACATCCCATCAGTAGCAAGCAAAATCAGAACAACCAAAACTCCCTCAAAGCTCCTTATACCAGACACCTGCATGCTTGCTAGCTACGATTTAGGACAGGTGGTTATGGGTCAGCACAGAACAGTAAGTCTCCCAAGGAAAGCTGGAGAAGACCTCAGGGGTTATTTAGGAGAGGAGTCCCACAAGCACGGAGGGACACGCGGGACCACCCCGTCCCGGCAGGGGCCGGCCACGCCCCGCCATGACATGGCGGTGCCCGTGGCGGCCCGGCTGAGGTGAATGCCCCGGGCTGACCCTTCCCGCGGGAACGGCTCTGCCTCGGCCCTCCTTACCTCAGCGCGGTAACGCACCGGCAGGACGGTTACAGCCAATTTATTCCCGGGAGAGAGATACACAGCTAATTACTGAAGGTCGTGGGCACCGCGACAAAAATCAGCGCTGCAAGGTTTGGGGTGTGCTGGCTCCTGAG
>NW_009601337.1:0-14713 GCF_000690535.1 Cariama cristata | reverse complement strand
TTTAAAAAAAGTGGAGGAAAAAAAAAAAATCCCGAGAGAGGCATGTCGGTAGCAGAAACCGCTGCGCGGAGGTTGCGCGGCGTGCTGGGGTCAGGGAGCAGACCGCTCCAAAGCGGGCGTTTGGTAGAGAGGGTCGGTAGAGAAGCCGGTGAGTGTGTGCCCTGCCTTACCGGTGGGTCGGGGGCCGTCAGCCCCCCACGCTTCAGTCCCTTCCTCCGCTGGGGTCGTGCAGGTCGAGGCTTTTTGCTGCTTGCCAGGAGGAAGGAGAATACCTGTTAGGGTTTTGAGTCGCTCCTACTTTGCTAACAAGTGATTTACGCCTGCCATTGGTGACTTTCCTGTCTTCGTTTTCAATATAAATACATTTTATTTGAGCACTTCCTTTAAAAAACAATAAATAGTAAAAAAACCCAACAAACCCCAAACATTTTCCTTTTAACCTTGCTATCATGAAAGCATCATCTGGCTTGACTTTTTTTAGCGTCCTTTAACCTTGTGTTGACTATTCTCCATTCAGAGCAAATCATGAAATCTGTAACAGAAGATAGGTAACTAAAAATTGGAAAAACAAAGTCTGCTAACAGTGGAAGTATGCATGGCAGCCCTCATGTTTTTGGCCAGCCAGACCTGCTGTACAGAAATAACAGCACTTGAAAAGTTCAGTCAAATGCCAGCATTGATTCCTTATGTTCTGACATCATAGGAAAAATATGTCTACTTAATATACACACAAATTGAGGATGCGGTGAGAGGCAGCATGTAGATATACATGTTATGCTTTGAAAGTAATTCATTATGAGCATCCTATCTTGAGTAAAATAGAGTGGTGTTATGGGGCAACTAATTAAAAAGCATTCAGTTGACTCAGTGCACTTTCTGTGCTCCCCTGCTTGCATTACTTGCACCGTAACAGCTAGAACCACCAGCCCCAGATCAGAAGAGCCCCACTATGGAAAGTAATGTATAGAGCAAAATCCCAGTCCCTTCTTTAGTGAACTTTTCAATAGAATGACATAAGCAGCAGCTCGGGGAAGGCTTGCAGGAGAGTACAAGGAAACAAACATAAGATGTTGCTATTAAAGATGTTTTCAAGCCCTCAGAGCAGATCAGTCTAGAACATGCATATCAATAAAAATCCTTTAGAAGCAAGCTGATTCTGTGCCACCTGTAAGGTAGCACTTGAAAAATATTTTTAACAAATTTTCCTCTGATAAACTTTGTTTAGAAGTAAACGTGGGCAGAATTTATCCCACAGGTGTTTTGTCCACCCACAGATGCTACAGTACGAAACGTAGAACTTTCAGGAACAGGGTAGGAGGACCAGGTATGGAAAGCCTGACATCTTCTGTTTTCTTTTTTTTTTTTTGGCTTTGTACAAATAAGTGCTGCATAACAGAAGAAAAGCCAAGAATATCTGAAAAGGAGCTGCAGAAGAATGTAATCATGTAGTTTTCTTGTTTCATTGCAGTCCTCTGTTTCTAATTATAAGCCAGCTGCTGAAGTGACTTCATTCAATAACTATTTTGATTTGATCCTGTCTACCACTGTAGTCTCAGACTCACAGTTCATTCCCAAACTCCAATCATCTATGTAATTCAAAAGTTAATACGATTACAAAATATTAAATATGTCCATTTTTTTTCTTCCCACAACTCTTACAAAAAAAGAAGCTTAAAAATTCAATTTAATTTGTTCCAAGTAAAACGTGACTTTCAAGAAAAAGAAGAAAAAGGATTTTTATATGTCACAACTTTCCTTCATAAACATGTTTGTATAATTTTATCTTTTATAGGCATATCTGTACAGTAAAAAGCAAACACTTTGTATTGCAGGTATACCAGAAATCTTGTGGACAATGGAAATGGAAAGTTCAACTTGATGATCTTGTGCTGGGGTGAAGGGCATGGCAGGTTCGTATCCAAAGACTATCGTTTTAGCAAAGAGATATAAAGCCACTGTATCTTTCACTGTCGTACAAAACCAGAAAAATAATCAGCCCTATATGAGCTATCAGAAAGTGTCCAGAAACTAAGCAGTGCAGGGATCCTGTTAGTATAGCAGTCGTGAATATTTGCTGTAGCTGTTGCAAGTTTGTACCTCATGGACATTTTTAGAGCACTCTTTTAAAAATGCTCTGTTTTTTCCACCAAATCTAAGCTTCCCTTCTGTCAGAGGAAGTTTTTAGTCCCAGAGATACAGATGGTCCTGTGGCCAGGATAGGTTGAACACCTGCTGTTCAACCTGTCCCATACAACAGACCCGTACGACACTTGGTTGCAGAAGCAGCACTTAGTGCAGTTTAAATAGTCTTTGTTCTCTCATGGTGTTTAAATCCTGCCTCTGTGACAAGACGAAAAAAGTAGGTTTGGGCCCCTTTCCAGGAGTACTTGGCTTTCTTTAGGTTCACGCATCCCTTCTCCTCCCTCAAAACAGACAACATTGCTGATGTGGCCTCCTGAGTTTTGTACACAGACTGTACACTGGGTTGTGTTGTCCTACAAACGTGAGGGCAGGATCTGTCCCTTGGTAGTCTTTCACAAAATGTTGGCTAAATCAAAATATGAAATAACAAAACTTGCAGGTTTTGACAGATTATTCTTGCAGATAAGTAGAAGACCTAAGGAGATGTCAGAGTGGTTTTTTGTTTGTTTTAATTGAATGTACAATTGAACATTTGCAGTATTCTCTAGGGGATGCCATGACGTTACACTCAGAGGGATATAGGAACCAAGCCCACTAGCTCTACTCCTTCCAGGCTGTTCCCACAAAGCCTGTATTTTATGTCAAACTGTGTTTGAGTTGGATGAGCATTTGCTAGAGCTAGACTGAGACCACAAGATGTTTTTACTTCCTACATGAGGAGGATCAGATTGTACTCATGGCTTGTGGAAGGAGCATGACAACGTGGCATTTATGAACTGTTCTGTGCCTGAAGCAAGCTCTGCTCTCTTGGCATCTCAGTTTGAGAAACCCTGACATTTGTTTACTGAAAACAGTAATGTACAAGTACCAAGTTTCTGACTGAAACTCATTAGCAGTGTACTTCTGGGACGGTGAAATTCCCCCTTCTCCCTCATCCCTGATGTGTGAAGAGCTTTCCCTTTGTCCTAATCCCATGGACTTCTATAACAGGTACTCCTCTATTTAAAAAAGATAAAAAAAAACCCAAATGAAAAAAAAAGCCACAAACCTAAACTACATATCTAGCCCATATGTCTCAAAATGTAGCAATTAAAAGATATGTCAGAGCAAGGAGACAGATCAAGCAAGCAGACAGATCATATCAGATCCTGCTGTTTCTTTCATGTTTTGCCAAACTAGTGAAATTAACAGCTTACTGTAGCTGTCAATACTATCAGAGTGAGAGGTACAGCATTTTTTCTTCAACAAACGCCTGTGCATGTCAGCAGTAAAAAGACCATAGAAATTAAGCAGAAGTAGCTCGTTTTTGCCATGTTTCAGGAGCAAGCATGGTGGATCTGCAAATATCAGGTATACTTGCAAGTTTATATGAGCCTCTGCCTGGGGTCACTATGGAAAGCACCATTTTGTTTCTTGGCCCACAAGAGTTTTTGTGTTCTGAAGAATTTTTCTGCCTGCTTCCCTCCTCCAGACTTCCTTTGTATTTCTCTGTGGCAAAGTCATAGGCTGATCAATGTCTGACTCTTCTCCAAGTCCTGCTGTATGTGAGTTTATCTCAATACATTTCTGAGGTAGCAGTTTTAAGTAGGCATACCTTAGTCACCGTGAATGGTTTTGTCCTAAGACTTTTGTGCATGACCCATGTGCAATGGCATTTTATTATAGGGCTATGCCCAGTTACAATACACTATCCCATCTGTCCTGTTTGCTGTACTGAAATTAAATATGTATATCACACTGAGTTTGGTTATTCTTTTTACATATATAGCAGCATCCATGATCACACTGACTCACACTGCTTTATGAAGATCCTTCAGGGAAATCTAAAGGAGACTCTGTTTGAATGGCCTGAGAAAAAAGGGAATGGTGAAATGACTAAGAAATCAGAACGAGTTTTGAGGGAAAATCAATGTGCCTACATTAATGGTAAGCTATTAAGCTTGTTTTGACAACTAGCCATCCACAATTTTTATTCCTAACAGAAGAGCTCATCTGCTTTCTAGTCTCCTACCTTTAACAGCATAATGCTAATGGCTTTATGCACAGTTTAAGAATGTGGCTCTCTAGGTTCTGCACAAACCTGTATTTAGAGTCAGTAAAACAAAGAACAAAAAAATATCCTTTTAACTCTCTCCAAAGACATTGCAGCAATTGCTTGATACATAAATATGCCAAGTATCTCCTCTAGACCAAGCAGCCTTCAGCATTGTGTCCCTAATGATGCAGACATATCTGAAATTCTTGTAAACATAGACCTTGAATAGTATTTTGTGAGAAAGAGGGGAAACAGAGTTTAGATATCTTAATCACCTTCATTTTTTTCAAAGAAATAATCCTTTTGGTCAGTCATGGAAATCCTAGGTCAAAAATGTAAAAGCTGTCTACAGAATAAATCGACCAGCCAGGAGCAGAGGTCCCAATCCTCACTGCTACTTCTTGTCTGAATCAACAAAAGACTGTAGTGCTGACATGCAGGATGAGCAGAATTTTAATGCTCAAGTCCACTCAATCTACAAAAAAATTGCCTGACTCCACAGATACTGAGAGATGTTCTCCACCAGTAAGGCTCCCTAGGTACCTAAATTCATGCCATTCCATGTATCTGCAACTATCACCACCTTGTACTATGCTGGAGGCCATCCTGGAGTGGCCAGCTGGGTGTAATGTGTTCTGATGCTATGAAAGATACTGCACATCATACTGAACAGCAATGAGTTCAGCACAACAAAGGCAAAGTGTCACAGAAGGGGGCTATCTGCCTTTTATGTGACGAGTTGAAAACTGGAGTACACACCTTGTGGGGCTCAGCTTGGGACCCCATCAGCTGGCGGAAGCCTCATGTTGGGTTATGGACTACGCCAGGGTGATGGCACTGGGGAAAAAAGACTAGTGCTCTGCAGCCCTCTGTTGAAGCTATGCCACATTAAGTGAAAAGACAAAATCCACAGGACAGGAAATGCAAGAAGTAGCTTGACACATCTGCTGATGCTCCCATGCTGGGGATGTGGGTTGTCCAGTCAGGTTTTCCTGCCTACGCAGTTCTTTCCGATGCAAGCAATTGCACCCTGTGTGCATCTGATCCAAAGCTTCCTTGGTCGTTTTAAACAAATTTGGTATTCCGTTCTCTGAGGCAGTTTGGATGGATCTCTGCCATGTTTCATAACAGATATTTTGATTTAAAAGAAACAGGTGAAACAAGTAGAAAACACTGACAGTGTGTCAATTGCCCTAACTACTTCAATAGTGAGTGACCTTCGTGTTTCTATTGCATGCTTCTTGGTTGCTCTTGTACTTTATTTTTAAGTTTAGAACCCACTAAAGAGTGTTTATTCAAGTCTCTCATTAGATGAGCACAGGTTTAGAACTGTTTTCCCCTATGTCCTCTATTTAGATAAACTATGTCAACGACACTTAGGGCTTACACTTCAAATGTATCAGAGTTAAGAGTGTACTCATGATTCTCAGGGTAGCATGCCTACGTTGCACAATACAGGTCTAGGTATTATATAACATATTTATTCAAGTACAAAGGCCTGAGTTGCTTTTACAGCAGGGTCATAAATTTAATTTCAAGGTCTCTTTTTAAGTAATTGAAAACCTCCACTTCAGTGTAGAATGGAAATGGTCTGTTTCGTGGATGTGATTCTTCATACCTTACATTTTTACGTAATAGCTTGATTTCTACTCCGCTGTCACAGGAAGTGCCATTACTTCATTGGTGACCGCACAACAGACAGTGCCTTATTTTATTACGTGTTCAATTATGTTTACTATTCAGTTAAGGTTGGAAGTATGCCAGGCACTACTACTTTGTCACCTTAGTCAAAAGAGCAGGCAAATGAAAAGCCTGTTCTCCAAAGTCATAAACTGGAAGGATTAATTAGGAAACATGCCTGCAGTAGAAGACAACTATATCTCTGTCCATAAGCTCATGCCCCAAATACACGTAGCTGACTTTTAATGTGACTGATATCCTTGTTACAGGGCTAAGAATTAGCAATACAAAAACTTTTTCCCTGTAAAATGTCTTGCTAATTTTCAGAAACACGAAAGTTCCCACTTCTGAAGCATCTATAACAACAGCATCTCCTAGGAAAGTAAATAACCTTGAAGTCCTTTGGGAATGATAGCTAGAAAATTACTGACAGCATGGTCTTTATGTTTTTCTGAATTTCTATTGGTCTTTATTCTGTAGCAGATAATCCAGAAGTTACTTGAAGTGTGGAAGGCAATGATGTATTTTGAATTAGCAGTGTATTTTGGAATCTGTGCTAGAGAACAACAGTCATATTCCCTGTACTGAGTTACTTGTCGCCTATAAAAGTGTGGGCATGCCTAGTTGGCTTGCTTGTGAGTTTCGGTTTAGAAAGGATTTTTCCAGGCATCTTAGATCTCATTAAATCTTCCCACTAACACAACCTCTCGTTTCATGCCCTCCCTGGTGTAGACTCCATTGGCCTGCACCGTGTGGAGAACATAAGCCACACAGAGTCTGCTGTTAGCCTGCATTTGTACAGCCCGCCCTTCGACAGCTGTAATACCTTTGATCAGAGGACTGGGCACAAGCACAAAGTCAAGATGACCTTCTACAGCCAGTTTGGAGAACGGACTGTCTGTGTAAGTAGGAGAATACACACTCCCCGCCTGGCCCCAAGCTTTGAGCCCCTGCGGAGATGGGCACAAGGGGCTGCCCTCTTGTCTGCACAGGGCAGAGCCCCGATGCCATGGGACAGGCAGGAGGTCCAGCAGCCCTGCCTTTCCCAGGGCATCCCCATCTAGGACCAGCATAAAACTTGTTTCCAAATAGTACTCGATTTGTCAATTTGCCCTTTCCCCATGGGGAGTTCCCTGCTTTGTAGCTTGCCTTCCCTTCATCATCAGGAAATCAGTTCTGAGCAAAGAGGAGGATTAATGAGAATTTTGCTACTAGCTAAGTGTCTTCAGGCAGCAAATGGTGGTAAATGCAACATAGGCAATGGAAAACTATGAAGCAGCTACGTTGTTTGGCCAACTTGTCATGTGTAACATTTCCTGCCTAAACTGTTCTGCCAAAAAGCATCAAATTTCATGTCAGTTGTTCTAAACCTTGTAGCTTACTGTAAAGAAGACTTTAATTAATTTAATGTAATTCTTTAAAATCAAAACTTTGACACAGAAAGACTTGCTCTGAGAGCTAGAATAGGCTGGTTGGCTGTTTGCATTCTTGAGCAATGGCATGAGATTTTATTTGAATAGAAAAGAAATCTTAAGATCAGCTTTGAGGGACCAAGATAGGACATCTGGGAGAGTTTACTACAGTTCCTTTTAGCGCTCTTCCATGCATTGGGAAATGTAACTGCTTATACGGGGAGAAAAGACAGATTCTTGATGTTCAGCCACAGAGATTCAAAGACTGTTTGGTTATGTTAGATGCAGAACACTTTCACCTTTCACTGAAGCCAGAAATTCAGTGCTGAGAAGTTTCCCGGAGTAAGCCCTTAGAAAGATCTAGTTCAAAGTTTTATGTAACTGACGAGTGCCATGTAAATTATTTCTTTGAAGCTTGTCACAGTACATGATTACAACTTTACCAAACAGCTGAAACTGTTTGAAACACAAACTTTGACCTTCCTGAGTTTGAAAGGTCCTTGAGAAATTAAACTCAAATTTATAATTCAGATTTTAAAGGGAAATTAACATGGAAAAATGTTGAAAGAAAATCACGTAAGAGTTGAGTGTTTGCTTGCTTTCTTTTTATTTTAACTTTATTGAATATGAAGTATGTAAGATAACAAGTGAGACTAGGTGTTTTGACTTGGACTATTTTCCTACTCATGAGCTGTAACCATCTGGCAGTGTATGTACATTTTGTGGGAAACTGGATCTGACTTACAGGAGAGAGGTAAATCTTAATCATTGGGTCTCTTTCATGAATTCCTGTAATTGAATTCCAGTAAGGGGGAAAGTGGTAGTGAGTGTGGGCCATCCAGCTACCTGAAATGACTTCACACTACAAAACCTTCTGGTCTCAGTGAGGGTTTTTGGAAAACTGACTGGAAAATCAAACTTTCTTCTGCTTACTAGATCTCACAATGATGTAGGAAGACAGAGAGCTGTAAGTTAAAAATACCAAGAGAGTAATGTAAAGTATACTTGTATATCTTTTATGATTGAGAAGATCTGCCTAGCTAAAGCACATTCAGTACTTCTTCTTCGTCTAAAATTTTTCTGCAGGTAAATCCTGTGTGTGGTGTCTGGCCATGATGAAGTCTTACTTAACTAGATACAGTAAATACATAATAAGTTATATAGGCCTAATAATTAAAATAGTAGGTAGTCTATCCAAGGACTTGCCCATGGAAGTAACTGTTCACACAGTTCAGGTACAAACCATGCGAGTACTGATGCAAAAGTTTCCTGCTGCTGGGAATTTTGCTGAGGGAGGTGGTTTCTCTTTGCAGCCTGCCTTGCAAGCTGGACTTTCAAGCAGTTCCTGTGAAAACGAAGTAGAGCAGAGTATCAAGGACAGAAGACAGCCTGAAGGAGGAAGCACTCCTCAGCTGTCCCTTCTGCCGTGGGCTTGCTCATGGTCACACAGAGCCGATGGACAGGGTGATTTTGTCAGGTGCAGAGCGCCCTCTGAAAAACTATGCCAAGGAGTACTGAAAACAAATGCACCATTTTAAGATGCTGAGCTACTCTGGGAATAAAGGCCCATGCTAAGAACTTGAAATAGGTGGTGACTGTTTCTTTCCTCAAAACAGCAACCTCTCCTCTTTCCTTTTAGGCAACAGCAGTGCCGCAGGAGAACAACTGAGAAGCACCAGCACGTGTTTGCATAAGACCTACTGAATTTTTAACCAGGGACAGAAGACTTGCATGGCTAAGGCCAACAGCCAGCTCTATTTCTATACCTTGTACATAAGAGTACACTAGGGCAGCTTCCAGGCAACCCACAGTTCCCCTGAGCGAATGCCAAGTATGGGACACTAAGCTAACAAGTGCCACAAACTACTTCAGAGGTTAGATGCCTTTTCTTAGGCTCCTGTCAGAATGAAGTAATTTGTTTTCTGATTCTAGTCTCCTTTTAATTTCACTTCTGATACCACACTGAGAATATCAGAAATAGGGGTTTTAAACATCATCTGACGCTACTTAATAGACCTACGTGTATGTATGCTCTCAATGTAATTAATAACTATATAAACTTCTAAGCTTCCAGTCATTTGTACCTATGGGTAGCACACTAGATACAACTAATAGCAGCTTTTTTTTTTTTTAATTAAGTCTTTTAGGTCTTAATGCTCTAGGCCATTTTCATAGTTTTGTGCATTTATCACTTTTTTGTTTTTTTACAATTTCATTTGTCAGATCTTGTTTTAAATAGAAGTGGTGAAATGCTCCATGCACAATGATTTTCAAAACTGATTGGGCAGAAATTTGGGTTTTTAATAAGACTAATCACACTTAATTCAACTAATGCCCAGTGTCCAAAGTATTCTGTATAGCTACTGAAGAAGGTAACTGAAATAAAATTGGATTTGTGCACAAAGTTTTCAGCCTTTTTCTCCTGGTAACCAAAATATTCACCACACTTTTCCAAAATCCACATTCCTCATGAACAGCGAAGTCTTTTCCAAGCAATATACTATTAGAAAAGGCTTTAAAAAGTTGAAAGTATTTCAAGCATGAGAAGAATCCTGATCCCAATTAAGTTGGTGGGAGTTCTGCCTTTGAGTTCTCTGATGCTTAGTTTTATCCTCCACATTTAGTTACAAGGAAAGAACAATCCTGCAAAAAGTTAACTCTAATTAAACATAGCAAAATCAGCAAAGCTGCCCACACTGAGGCTATCCCATTAATTTAATGCAGCTAATAACATAAGCAGAGAGTGTGTAGCAAGTCTCCTAATCTAGTAGGTGACTGCTGGTTATTCAGGCAGCAGTTTAAGTTTTAACAATATGGTTTTTAGAAGTCATGTATTTCCTTCCATATTGACAAGCTCAGAAAATATTTACTTTGTGAGAGCTTGTTTCCAGGGAGGATGTGTCAAATTTTCAAAAAATATTTGAGTGGTGTAACAGTTTTTAAAAGACTCTATGCCCTTGGGCTGCACTTAGTCCTTGAAGGCCAGTGGAAAGCAGCAGGTGCTTTGCAATACATTTTGGGGGAGGTGGAGATGGGCGAGTGGAGGAGGAAGAAAGGGCATGTGGAAGGAGAAGAAGTATAGTGAAAAGATAAAGCAGACCTAAAGGCAAAAGAACAGGGATAATCACCAGCAGAAAGTGGGGACTGTCTGCATGAGGTGGACTTGGAGGCTATGCCAAAGAGGGGTCACGGGAACGTGCAGCCCAAAGCTGGAAGAAGCATTGGGAGCAGGTGTGAAGAATCCCCTGTGCTTTTCCTGGGCTGCAGCGTACCCCAGCGTTTAGCATGTTTCTTTCTCATTCACTACGAACCAATTCCTGAAAAATCTTGTCAAGCCAATGTTGGGTTTAAGCATCTTAATTTGTCATGACTCGAGTTGTTGTGAGAGTGTCACAGCATTGGAGATGAGTTGAGGCTGGCAGTTCAGCCACCCTACTCATGCAGGGTCACCCAGAGCAGATAGCTCAGAACCACATCCAGATGGGTTGAGGGGCTCCAAGGATGGAGGCTCCACAGCCTCTCTGGGCAAACTCTTCCACTGTTTGACCACCCTCACAATAAAAAAGCCTTATGTTTAGACAAAGTATCTTGTATTTCAATTTGCACGCATTGCCTCTTGTCCTCCTCCCACTTCTCACAGGAAATGAGCAGTTTCACTTGAGTAAATTCAAACATAGCATATTCATCATGCTTTTGCTTACTAGATGAAATTAAAAGGCAAACCCAATAGTTTGTAGATCACAGGTTCAGTCAGGTCAGGAGAACTGGAAAGATCAGAGAGACAGCCAAGAACCACAGCAGTGATGACAGCAGTTTGCTATACAAGATCCATTGGTACAGAAACTTAGGCAGCACTCCAGCTAGACACACACATATCTAGCTAGGCAGAGGAAATACAAGCAGGAAAGATAACAACTATCTACCCAAGTTGCCCCAAACACTGTTTAGCCATGGTAAACATGGTATCATACATTGCATAGACTGATACAGGAATTTCAGTATTTCAGAACAAGGTACTTACCAGATATTTATGCCCACCATACCAGAAACATAAGGGGATAGCCTGTCCAACATAAAGGGTACAAATACAGGAAATCTCAAGAGAAATCATTAATTGAGTCCAGAGTCCTTAGAACACATACCATAGCTGCCACGTTTGCTACTTCCTAAGCACTAGCTATGCATCTTGTGCTCTGTGTGGCACAAGCATAAAGCTAATACCTACTGAAAGCAATATTAATCAATAAATATCAAGTGATATAATGAGAAACAGAGTCACCTTTTCACTTACACAGGTATGTCCACATAGCCTGTGCTGGTTTAAAACACAGAAACCGGTAACAACAAAATAGTATTTGCACATTATTACGGCTGAACAGCCAAGGTATTAAACCTTCTAGCATATGGAAGTAGTTGAGCTTTGGAGCAGTGCTAACTGGCCAGCGGATAAGGTAGCAATGTGCTGTATGCTGACAGTTAGCTTTCATTGTGCAATGAACAGATGTTTAGCGTTTCATATGCTGTCATGTGGGAAGATGCTATTGAGCAGTGTCACTGTAAATTGAAGACAGTTTCACATTTACCTGGATTGTAGCTAAGATCCTTAAGTGGTAAGAGATTCTGCCCTAAACCATTAATACTACTAAATCTTGAGGAGGAACTCAGTCTGATTATAATCTGATGCCTTAAATAAGATTTCAGTGAAGGTGCTTCAACAGAAAGACACAGGGAGGCAAAGTAATGCCAGGAGTGGCATAAAGTGCAATATTTACATGAATTCAGCAAATTGCAAGGGTTTGGTGGCTTTGGTTTTGTTTTGGAAAGACATTATTAGAAATTTTGCAAGGGAAGTTGCTTATCAAAGACATGTTTTATATGGAAAGGCTCTGTAGCAAAGAGTCCTTGGGAAGGCATATGCCATATGCATGGGAAAAGCTGACAACAGCGACTCTTGCGGGAATGGAAGTGCTATCCCTGTCTGTGTGGCTGTGGCTGATGAGGACTAGATTCACAGAAACTCAGGACATGTTCTGAGGTTTTCACCTATGTATAACCAGCAGGCGAGCAGCTCTTTTTCTCCCTGTGTTGAGGTGTGGGAGCTCTGAAGCCTCTAACAGGAATTGTTGCTCAGAGATAGTCTCTTGCTCTGTGAACACAGTTTCTTAATGTTTGTGTGAATAATTGAGCCTAGAGTTACTTTCTGTCTTACTCACTACAAAATCTTAGCATACACAAATTAGTTCAATTTTTTTATTTAAGCCTGGGTGACAGTTAAGTCTCCTGATGTTTTAGCATTTTTCATATTCTTCCAGGTATAGAGGAATACAGCAGAATCAAAACCCACACTATATGTAACTCTGCTTCCACTACAAAGTTTTTTCCCTAAACCATAAAGATATAACATGTGCTATTCACTAGCTAATCCTTATAGTTATTTTTTCACACTCCTGTCATGGCCAAGGGAAAGCTGTGTTGCAAGAATATAGTCTTCCCAAGGTTGAAAGAGGTGACCTGCCTGCAGTGACTCTGTTTGCAGAGACAAGCAGAACGACATGAAGTGCAGTACTTTTCAACCATACTATATATTCTGCTCTTGCCAGTTTAGCTCATGAAAGACTTTGCTGTCCTTAAATATCAGAGTCTTTTGTTCCAGGCATGGACAGTAGCTCCAGCCTCTCTGGCTGGTAAAGGAAGTGAAACAACCATGGACTGATTGTGCAGGCCTTCAAGACTAGTTCTGACCCTTGTAGCTCATGTGAAGCTTTACTCAGTAATAAGATCTCAAACCTTTGAATCCTGTGGGTACTTTACACTACACTGTATTTCTTCAGGGAAGAATGACCTGCAAAATAGGGATAGACAAACTCATCTCAACTAATTGATCATTCCTGCATGCTACGCAAGAAATATTTGGGCTTTTTTAAACAAATAATGAAATATCTTATGTCTTTTCCAGACCTGTTTCCTCTTTGCTTTTACTCCCCAACTCACTAAAAACCTTTGGTACAGGCAGATGAGTACATTATTTTCTCCTGAAGCCTGACTTCTTGACATCTGAGGTGTGCCTCCTTCCTGTCTCATTGTAGGTTCAGAGGAACACATAATGTTAACATTAACTCTATTTGCACTTCACTTACCAGTAGGAAAAAAAACCCTTTTCTGAACCACAGAAGTGAAGTGTATGTGCTGTTCAGTGGCTCATGCTTCAGTTTATTTTTCATGCTCATCCTGCTCTCAGTTTTAGATCCGTATTCTTCCAGGGATCTGTGCTCTCCCAGGTTTAGTTTAGCTAACTGGCTGACCTATGGCCAGTGGTGGTGAAGAACATTTTATTTTAAAACACAATGATTAAATGTGAATTAACGTATTTCTTAGGGGATGAAACATCATTAGCCTGCTTCCTTAATTCAAAATAAATAGAGAAATTAAATAAGAGGATTGTGTGGCACACACTACTCTGATCTGGCCAGTTTTCCTGAGGTCCACACAAATCACAAAATTACCATGAGCAAAACATGTCCCCTGACCAGAAAGCAAAACTTCTGCTCCAAAAGACAGCTACATCATGTTCTCAGGTCCCACTCAGTATTCAGAATGAGATCCTCAGTATCTCTGGGTTTTCATTTTTGTTTGTTTTTAAATCACATAATGAATGCAAAGTGTTTGATTTTCTTTGTAAGTCACTGTCTCAGGAAGCTCTGAGAGCAGCAGGCAGAAAAATGAACCTCTTCTTCTCTCCCTAGCTGCAAAAGATGTCCCTGCAGCACATCACCTGTTCACAATGAGTACTCTGATCAAATAAGCATGCTGAAAAATTTTTCTTCCCTTCTTTCTATCTGCAGGCTGTTACAAAGCTTTGCCCTTAAGAGAATTGCAAAACAGCTGTGTGCTAGGTGCTAGATGCAGAGAACTGTCAAACACTCACTTAGAGGATGGCCCTGATAGTGCATGTCCTAAGCGTAAGGACAGGTAATCCTGAGGAGCAGGAATAGCTCTGAAGATTAGAGAAATATTCTGCAAATGCTAAGGATCTGTTGCTACTGCAAAGACCAAGTTCATTTGAGGTCCAGTTACCTAACGTTATAGAAGCCATGGTTTGAACCTGTTGCTGAAATATTGAAAAACCTGCTGGGAGGCACACCTGTGGCACATAGCATTTCCTCTGTCCTAACTAGGGCTCTGAATGGGCCTGGGATTGCTGGTGTAAGAATGTTTACTGAGCATATTCACAGGGAAGAAAAGGGGACTTGTAAAAGCTTTCTTCAAAGGAAATATGCAAAATAGCCCTGTTTAAATTCAGAGGCTGGAGGAAGCCTTATCATCTTTTTGGGCTAGATCTTTATTCAATATAAGCTGGAATAGCAATGCTGTCATCAACTGACTTACAACGTTTTACATTGGTTGAAACAATGGATCTTACTTTGAAGAATCATAGAATCGTTAC
>NW_009601336.1:891-1206 GCF_000690535.1 Cariama cristata | reverse complement strand
AGGACGGTTCTGGCTGGGGGACAGCAGCGTGGACGTGGGGACAGTCCTGGTCTCTGGGTGTCCCCAAGCTGGGGATGGGGACAGTCCTGCTGCCCAGGTGACACTGGGTCAGGTGTGGGGACAGTCCTGCTCCCCTGTGTCCCCAAACTGGGCACAGGGATGTCCCCGTTCCCTGAGTGTCCCCAGGCTCAATGTGGAGGTGGCCAGTCCAAGTGTCCTCCAGCCGGACAGGGGGACAATCCCCTGGGATGGGGCAGGACCCCAGTGTCCCCATTTCAATGTGGGGCAGGTGCCCCATCCCCTCTGCCAGCGGAG
>NW_009601336.1:0-848 GCF_000690535.1 Cariama cristata | reverse complement strand
GAACGGGTGGGCCCTGCGGTGTGTTGCCCCCCCCCCCACTTTGGGGACACGTTGGGGACAGGGTGACCGGGCAGGTGGCGGGTGGTGCCGGTGCTGTTTATAGCCGGAGCCGGTGGGTGGGAGCTGGGCGCAGGATCCGGCCTGGCACCCAGCCCGGTGTCACCGTCACCGTCGCCGTGGATGGGGTACGGTCCCATGTCTTGGGGTGGTGGTGGTGGGGGGGTGTTTGTCCCATGTCCCTGATGTCCCCTTGGGATGTCCCTTGTCCCTGGGGAGATGATCCCCAAGGGATGGGATCTCCTGTCCCCATGTCCCCAGGGGGGTCCCTTGTCTCCAGGACATGGTTCCCAGGGGATGAGATCTGCTGTCCCCGTGTCCCCCAGGGGTGTCCCTAGGGAGATCTCTTGTCCCCAGGGGGTCTCTTGTCCCCAAGAGGGTCCCTTCTCTCCAGGACATGGTCCCCAGGGGGTGGGGTCTACTGTCTCCGTGTCCCCCGGAGATGTCCCTAAGGAGGTCTCTTGTCCCCAGGGGGGTCCCTTGTCCCTTGGGGTGTGTCCCATGTCCCCTGGGATGTGTCCCTGGGCTCAGAGGTCTTCTGTCCCCCTGTCCCCAAGGGAGCCCCTTGTCCCTTTCCCTGGGGGACACGAGTCCTCGCTGCTCCAGGGGTCCCTTGTCTCTGGGGGGAGGGGGTCTCCTTTGTCCCCTGTCCCCAGTGAGTGTCCCTGAGGTGTCCCCTGTCCCCCGCAGCATCCCTTGTCCCATACCCCCCCTTGGGTCCCTCGGAGGGGGATGTCCCTTGTCCCCTGTCCTTTGGGCTGTCCCTGGGGAGGGGGGCGATTGTCCTTGTC
>NW_009601335.1:15164-18223 GCF_000690535.1 Cariama cristata | reverse complement strand
CCCCCCATTCCCAGCATCCTGCCCCACGTGCGGGGACTGGGGTGCCTGGGTGCTCCCCCTTGCACTGGGACCCCACCCCCCCATCCCCGCTGGATGGAGGTGGGGGAGATGCTGCACCCAGTGCTGCAGGGCTCGGACTCGCTCCCTGTGCCACCTGTGGGTGCCATGGGCTGCTCAAGAGGCACTGGCTGGTGAGCAAGACAGGGTGCACAGAGTGGGCAGGCGGTGGTGTCCATCATCCCATGGCAAACGGGGCCTGAAGGCAGCTTAAGAGCCAGACAAGGTAGGGAGAGAACGGTCCCTAGGAAGTTGAGATGATGTTTGCATCGTTTTCCACCCCTCACCCTTCTGCAAACCCTTCTTCCCTCCCTACCCACACACCTGGCACCCACCCCCGTCTTTACTGTGCTGCTCCCCTCGGCTTGCAGGACACCCCATGTGTCACCATCCAAACCCACCTTGGTGGCCCCAAGAACCCAGGGCAGGTGCTGCGGGTCCTGCCCTGTGTCTGGGGCTGAGGGCAGCCGGGCTGGAGCTGGCTTTGGGGGGAGGTCCCAGTGTCCCCCGCCCAAGCTTGGTATAGCTGCTGGTTAACTCTTGGCCGTGTGGCTCTGCCAAGCACATCCAAGCATCCCTTGGAGATGCTGGCTGTGGGTTTTGGGGGGCTTGAGAGAAGGATTCTGCTTCAGCCCCTCCTGAGACCCAGCTAGTGAGTAAGCAATTCAAGGAACTATTTAGGGCAGAAGAAAAGGGCATATTTGGGGGTTATTTGGTGTTAAAGTTTTGTGTACTAAACACAACTTGCTCCTAAATTTGAAGCTCTTTTATAATCAGCTACAAGTTGGCATGACCCTCTCTGAAGCTGCTGTTTGGGATGCAGGCTGATGAGAGCCCTATGTGCATGGGCATCGCGTCGTCCCTGTACTGCTCTCGCTAACGCTCTCTTTTGGTAATCTTTGTTTTTTAACTTATTTTTTTCTTTCTCTGCCTGAAGGGTTTCTGTTTACATATGCGACCCAGCTCCTACCTGCACCAGGGGATCTCTGTCTTTGCCTGCACCCCGAGGCTGAGTTTGGGCCGGGGAGCTGCAGCTGGCATCAGCTGGGGCAGGATACCACTGGCTGGGACCCAGTGGTCCCAAGAGCCCTGTGTGGCACACGCAGGGAGCTGGGTGGCACTGAGTGATGGGTGACACACAGAAAGAAGGAGCTCAGCACTGGGGTGATGCTCGGGAGGAGCAGAGGGCTGGGGAGCAGTAGGGCTGGCCACGTGGCTTGGGAAGGTGACAGCACTGCTCTGGCCTTTGGGGACACGCTGCGTGCTCGCGAGGCTCCTCTGCGGCTCTGTCTGGGGGGCTGAGAGCGGGGACGTCTCACGTGGGACCATGGGCAGCAGCTTCCGCCCGAGCCCCAAAGTCTCTCTCCTGCTTTCAGGGGTGTGAGCCTGCATCTCATTGTTTTGGGGGGGGCTGCGTTGATCTGGATGAGGAGCCGTCCTTCCTGCCTCAGGAGCCCTCTCCATAGCCATAGGTAAAGGGGACATGCTTCAGGGAGCAATGTGGGATATTAATCTGCAAGAAAAATATTCTGCCTCCGTAGAAATCCCCAGAACATTTGTGGAGGTCCTGCTGATGCTCGGCATGAGTGGGACATGGCCATGTGCCGGGGTCAACGCTGGCGTCGAGCACTTGTCCCTGCAGGTCACGGCTCTGGCTCTGCCCACATCCCCACTCCTTTTCCTCCACTCCCCCCACCCCCCAGCCATATCTTAGAGGCAGCTTTTCTTTCTTCTTTTCCCCAGTGTTTGTACTGCTTTGAAGGAAAAAAAAAAAAAAAGAAATAGGAAATGTATTTGCACTGTGCATGTCTGCGGTGGCATGTCCATGTGAGTCAGGACCGAGCTTTTAAACAGATCTCCCAGTTATCCCAGTTCCAGTGGCCATGGGGCACATGGAGCTCTCAGCCCTCTTTGGAGGAGCTGAGACCACTAGACGTGTTTCAGACCTGTGCCCTGATGGGTACCGGTCACCTCTGCAGCCAGCACCAACCCTACCTGGGGCTGGCTGGGCTCAGGGACCAGGCCATGTGCCACACCGGGAGCACTGGTTACCTAGTGCTGCATCCCTGCTGCCTCTCCTTGCAACAGGAGCAAGTTTATTTGCTGTCAAAGCCACTGATAAACGAGGCGGGGGCTGAGCAGAGGGGTGCGAGATGCCATCAGCAGGCATGGTGAAGGAGAGATTAGCTATCAGTGAAAAGATAAGCATGAATCCTGCATCCCCTGGCTGGGTGGCCTGGGGTCCTGGCTGGTGGTGGTCACGGTGCTGCTCATGTCATCCAGCTCACGGCAGGGGATGGGTTTTTCCTGCCTGCCACCGTGTCTCGGCGGCTCCTGGCTCCCTGCCGTCAGCTCGAGGCTTTCCTCATGGGTAATGCTTTTTGCTCCATCACCCATGATGCCCGTTTTGGTGGTCAGGCTGAGCTGTTTGAGGGAGGAGGTTTCCCAAGTGGAGAGGTTTCCCCTTGCAAACCTGCAATGGTTTCATTTAAAACCCACCAAACGCTGAATTTCTAAAGGGTGCAGCGGTGAAAGCAACCCCAGGTGGGACAGCGGGTGCTTTGGCTGTGCCTTGGGAGGGTCAGGGCACCATGGACCCTTCCTGGCCTGCGTCTAAGCATCCTGGCACGGCTGGCGAGGCTTTTTGGGGAGAGCAGCCTGAAGCCTCTTGCAGAGCAGGACCTTGTCTCCAGCCCCCCTGGTCCGCAAGGAGGTGGTTTGGTGATTGACCCCCCCCTTTGCCACTAACACCGTGCATCCCCTTGCATACTCAGCCGGAGCAGAGACCCCGGCCTCGAGCCCCAGGGTCGCCACGCGGGGGGTACACGCCGGCTGCCGTCGCAGCATCTTGCAACCGCTTCGATGGGCTGAATAGATGGAGCTATTTTGGGCTCCGGCTGCAAGGCATTTTTTCCAGGCCTTGAATCATTTTTGTGGTTCTTTTCTGCCTCCTTTCCAGTTTTTCACCGTCCACCGCGAAAAGGGGGACGTGATGCTCCTGG
>NW_009601335.1:14710-15108 GCF_000690535.1 Cariama cristata | reverse complement strand
CGTCCAGCCTCCCCCGTACCCGCATTTGGCCGGGGGGCTGCTGGCAGCTCCCTCCCCGGCCCCAGGACAAGGCGGTCTGGCAGCCAGACGTGGTCCTGTGACTGTACTGGGTTTCGAGCAAATAATTCCTCGCTGTCTCCTCCTCCTCCTCTGCATTTGTTACATATAAAGAGGAAAAGGGGGGGGAAACAACAAAGAAAAAAAGCAAAACGCATTCCAGGCTGCGTTGCCGGACCAGCCCGGGTGAAGTTTTCCTTGACTGCAAGCGTCTGCTTGGACCATCTATAACCCTCCAGCATCGCTCCCATCACCAATGGAGACCAGGCAGTGTGGATCACCCCAGGGATCAGCGGGTCGCGCCGGGGCTGAGCCGGGTTCTTCCGCTCAGGGCGTCCCCG
>NW_009601335.1:11396-14684 GCF_000690535.1 Cariama cristata | reverse complement strand
GGGTTGCAGTATCATGAGCCCCCAGCCATTCGCTTGGGAGGGGTCATTGAACAAATGTGGGTGAGGTATCCCTGCATAGTCCCTGTGTGCCCCATCCCAGCAGGGAGCTTAGCATCGCTGACTGTGCCTCCGAGGGGGTCTCAGACCCCATCCTGGTGTTGGCTGGGGTCAAGCTTGTGCCAAAAACGCTTTGGCTGATGACTCTGTGCATGGTACTCCCTGGAGGTGGTGGCACTCCAGGACACCGAAGGGCTCAGGGACACATCCCAGCCACCTGCAGTTGGCATCACCCGGCTCGCCCATGGGGGACATCCCCCGGGAGCTGGCTGTGCTCCAGCCATTCCGGCAGGGTGGTTCCAGCCTGCCTTTGGGGTGCCATCCCCAGGCCACCGAGCAGCGAACCTGGGGTTTAGGTCGTGTTTGGTCTTCCTGCGGCAGCCAGGCAGCGCTGAGTGGAAATGCAGGTCCCTTGAGCTGGCAGGGCAGGGCTGAGCCGAGGGGGGACTTGCTGCCCCTGTGCCCACAGCAGGGCTGTGGGTGCTGCCAGCGATGCGAGGGTCCTTCCGAGGAGGGCAGGGGGTGCAGGCAGGCAGCAGCGTACTCGCAGGCAGAGAAGAGCAGTGTGGGGACGTTCGCAGTGCGGGCACTGCCGGCCGCCGCTCGCCGCAGCACCCTCCTGAGCGGGGAGGTCCAGCACCAGGGGGAGACCAGCCAGGCGTCTGGCTGCAGGCACGGTGCTAGCCCACCCCGGGAGCAGGCTGCTTTGCCGGACCCTCGAGGGCAGAGCAGCCGGTTTTCCGCTGGGACATTTAGAGCCTTCCCTTTTATCCCAGCTTTTGGGGGTCTTCTGTGATTTATTTTGTTTTACAATACCAGTTGCAAACGCAACTTTCGTTGTTTCATCTCTCCTGATTAATGGGAGGAACTGGTCCTGTCCTTGCTCCTGGCATCACCTCGGCTGGCTGGTGGGACATCTCAAGCTGGTGCCCATGGGAGCCCTCCAGCAGATCTGTGCGCCCTGCATGGTGGAGGAAGAGCCAACAGTCTCCTTGGCCCGCAGGGGTGCAGCAGCCCCTGGCCAGGGTTCAGCTGGCTGAGAGGGGGATCTCTCAACCATCACAGCATCAGTGCTCCCAGTGGGTTTTTGGGAAGGACCAGGACTTTCTGAGGGTCGTAACCATATGTGGTGCTTTTTTCCCCCTGCAGCTCCTCTGTGCTGGTGTGCTGCCCGGGATGGAGGCAACAAGGAAGCGAGTGTTTAATAGGTAAGCACCGGCATTTTGCTTCTTTGGACACGGCTCGTCTGCCCATCCTTTGCTGAGCCCTCCCGGCCTCACCACTGCTGTCAGGGGCCACCCTGATGTGCCCCATGGTGGGGACCCCCTGTCCTTAGGGCCTCTGCCTGCAGCCGGGCTCCCCGGGGATGCTGGAGGCTGTCCTGCCTCCCTGCGGTGCTCAAAGCCAGCAGTGTGTGGATGGAGTGGGCGCTCAGCCCCAGTGTTGGGGTGCTGGTCACAGAGCCCAGCCCTGGGGTATCCCCTGCTCCCACAGTGATGCCCTGGGTTGCCCCAACCCCCAGTGGGCTCCTCCACAGGGAGCATCACCCGCACTCCCAGGCTGGGGGGGTTTTCTCCATGCCAGCCAGCTTTGGGTCTAAGGATTTAGAGGTGCTGCTTTGGGACCCAAGGGGTAGCGAGGTGTCCCCCAGGGTGAAGCATGGGGACAGGGAAGGTGCAGCTGCAGGGATGGGACCCAGAGATTCCCCACAGGTGCTGCAGCAGCATGGGGAGCCAAGCCAGAACCGCTGGTGGAGACGCCGCCAGGACCGGGCCTGTGTCCATTGTGGCCCCGATGGGGGCCGTTTTTTTTTAGGCAGGGACCACCAAGCCTGCAGGCAGGGCAGCCCCAGCTGTGGCCATGTCAGGCCTTACAGCTCTTCCCAGGGGCCACGACGAGCCCGGCACGGATGCTCAGCATGAAGCCCCAGGAGCTCTCATCCCCTGTACTGCTGCCACAATGCAAGTGGCTGTTCTGAGGTTTCTGTGCTACTCCTGGCCGTCTCAGTTGGCCACAGGGCTCGCCTTGCTCCAGGAGAGCTGGAGGAGCTCTACGCACCGGACCGGGGCATCTGCAGTTTGCAGCCAGCGGCAAAGACCACGTAACCAACTAACCCACCGTGCATGAGCCCTCGTAACCGCTCGCTGCATGTGTTGGGTGCCCGTGCGCCGGGAACAGGACGTGGTCCCTTCAGCGTGCTGGCAGGCAGAGAGGAGGACAAGGTCTGCCAGGACAGCGGGGGGAGGACAGTCCCACCAGTGAGCTGTCCCCATCTCCTCATACGCCCCCAACCTGCTCTAACCGTTAGACTCACTGCTCCTAACCTGTGTAATCTGTCTATTTTAGGGGTTTCTATAGTATCCATCACCGTAGGTCTAAGAACTCCCAGGTAAGGTGGATGGGATGGGTGGTCTGCTCTCCCTCTCCTGGTGGCTAAGAAGGCTTGTCCAGGGCCATGTGGGATCTGCCTGCACCGGCCGGCACCGCGGTGCTGCCTGTCCCACGTCCTGCGCCTGACCCGCTCTGGGCATTGGCCCCAGCACAAGGTCCTCTCGGCAGGAGAGGGGCTGGTGGCCTTTGGGGGCTCGTGGCCCATGTGGGAGAGGCAGTGGTGGGGGTGGCAGTGGCACCCCTGCAGTCCGTAAGGAGTGCAGGGAGTGGGACAGGGGGACCATGCTCGTGGCTGCCTGTGAACCCCCCCCCCTATGTCCCCGTTCTCCCCCGGCCCCTGCAGGCAACCCATGCCCGGAGCCTGCCTCTGCCGGCAATATGGAGCTGAGAGAGGGATGCTGCTGTGGGTGCAGCCGGTGGCAGGGACGGCGCAGGGCTGGGTGGCAGGAGGCTGGTGGCCAGGATGGAGCTGAGCTGGGTGGCAGGAGGCTGGTGGCAGGGATGGAGCTGAACAGGGTGGCAGGAGGCTGGTGGCATTTTTCTGGCGAGGGTCCCATCCAGCCTACCCAGCTGCTTGCTGGGATGGTCACAGTGTCACAGCTCAGCAGCACTCAGCGTGCCGCCGCGTACCCCTTTCCCTGCTCTGTGGGGCTGGGAGGGATTTGGGGGAGCAGGGGCGAGTCGCTGGCACTCACACTCATGCCTGCCATCTGTCCATCCGTCTGTCCCGCTGTATGCGAGGGGAACTTCACCTGCAAGGAGAACGAGGTTTGTGTCAGGCCCGGCGAGAGCCGCTGCCGCCATGGCTACCTCGGCGCCAACTGCGACACCAGAGAGGAC
>NW_009601335.1:8301-11299 GCF_000690535.1 Cariama cristata | reverse complement strand
ATGCTCTTGCTCTGCCCCTGCCTGTCCCCCTGTCTTTGTCCCCAGGGTGTCGTCCCTTTGGAGGGGTCTCCTCTGAGATCCAGTCCACTGGGAGGAGGGAGGGGGAACTGTGGTCGAGAGGTCCTGTTGGAACTGGGGATCTCCACTGGTGCTGGGTGGTGGGGTTATCCCCCGGGCAGTGCCGAGGCTGACGGCTTTGCCCGCAGAGTGTCCCCGGCAGTTCTGGGGTCCGGACTGCAAGGAGATGTGCAGCTGTCACCCCAACGGGCAATGTGAGGACGTGACGGGCCAGTGCACCTGCAACCCCAACCGCTGGGGTCCCAAATGCGAGAATGTCTGCCTCTGCAAGCACGGCAAGTGTGACCAGAAGACAGGCAAGTGCACCTGCGAGCCCAACTGGTGGGGACCCCAATGCTCCAGCTCCTGCTATTGCAGCCACAACTCCCAGTGCGACCAGCAGACAGGCAACTGCCTGTGCCAGCCCGGCTGGTGGGGCCGCAGTTGCAACAACCAATGTTCCTGCAACAACTCGCCCTGCGAGCAGTTTTACTGCCAGTGCTACAAGGGCAAGTGCAACCAGGTGGATGGGACCTGCACGTGCGAGCCAGGCTACCGGGGGAAGTATTGCCGCGAGCCGTGCCCAGCTGGCTTGTACGGCCAAGGCTGCAGGAGGCGGTGAGTGGCCAGACCCCGTTGGGCCTGATCCGGCACTGCGGGCTCTGTGGGAGGTGGCGGCAGGAGGTTTCAAGGATGCTGCACCCAGTGATGGGCTCCGCCTCGGCCGTTGCAGGTGCGGGCAGTGCAAGAGCCTGCAGCCGTGCACCGTGGCGGATGGGCGCTGCCTGACCTGCGAGGCGGGCTGGAACGGCACCAAGTGTGACCAGCCCTGCTCGCCTGGCTTCTACGGAGAGGGCTGTGAGAAGCTCTGTCCCCCCTGCAAGGACGGCCACACCTGCAACCACATCAATGGCAAGTGCTCCCATTGCAACCCGGGCTGGATTGGAGACCGGTGAGTGTGGCTGAGTGCAGAGTTGGGCCCCGGCAGAGCAATGCCCAGCTTTCCTGCTGCTCCCTGCCCAGGGACCAGGGGTGGCTGTGGGTTTCTGCAGCCAGGAGGGGAGGACAGGAATGGGATGAGCCCACTGGCACAGCCATGGGACTGGAGGGAGCCTGTGAGACCCCTGCCCCATGCCCCCAGGTAATGTTGGATGCTTGCGGTTGGGCTCAGCTCTCGAGGTGGGATGCTTTCCCGCAGGCTTTTGTGCCCAGGATTGGTGCTGGGGCTTTGCAGCACCCAAACGGGGCTGACAACACACAGCCCCATCTCCCCACCTGCAGGCAGGAGAGCCGGGGGGATGCTGGAGGTCCCCAGGAGCCGTGGGCACTCCAGCTGCCTGCCCTCATCCCTCCCCAGGTGTGAAACCAAGTGCCGGAATGGGACATACGGGGAGAACTGCGCCTTCGTCTGCAGCGACTGCGTCAACGGCCAGTGCCACTTTGAGACCGGCCGGTGCCTCTGCCACGCCGGCTCCCACGGCACCTAGTAAGTGAGCCATGGCAGGCATGCTTCGGGCTGCACCCCGGGGCACGGGTGATGCTTGGGCACCTCCTGTCCCCTTGGGTCCTACGCAGTTCCCAGCTGAGAGGTTTCCTGCAGTGGAAGCACTTGCAGGCAATAGTTTGGATGATTTTTGGAGCAGAGGGGAAAGGACACGCTCGTGGAGCTGTTAGCAGCGAGGTAACGCTCCGAGAGAGGGATTTTGCTTTAGGAAATGCCTATTTGGCAAAAACAAATGACGTCGACAAAACAGCGGTTTGGCCTTTTTTTTTTCTTTTTGTAAGTCCAGAGTGGAATTTCTGGCCAAAAAGAGAGAGAAAACCACATCCCAGAATAGCAAATAGCCTCACAGGCATGGCATCCATGGGGTGCTCCTGCTGCAAGCTGCAGCTCCAGCTGGCGTCTTCCTCACGCCCAGGAAGAGCCCCCCAGTCCTCCTCCTTTCCCCCCACCCAAGGAAGGGGCACAAGGGACATCAAAGTCCTCCTCCCCTAGTGGTTTTTTTCCAGTGTGGGACTGAAATGCTGTTTGAAAAGGCAAGGAAAGCATCTCCCACACGGCTGGAGCATGCAAACAGCTCCCCCAGGTCCTGTCGGGTGTGCTGAGATTTTCCCAGCAATTAACTGCAAGGGTGATGGCAGTGACAGAAATTTGGAGTTGGCATCCTGCCTTTGCCAGCATTTTGCTCAGGGCATATAAACAGGGAGCATTTGCATTTTGGGTGGGGTTTTTTGGGGGCTTCACCAACCATTTGTGCTGCTGGAAGAGCCGGCTGGACACCAGCATCAGCTCAGGATGTCCAGACTGGGCATCGTTGCCACCTTCGGTCTCAAAGGCAGAGGTAAGTGGGTCCTGGTGATCACTGGGGGTATGCAGTGGTGCTTTTGACACAGTGCTGGAGGGCAGGACATGAATTAAACTGTTCTGAGACCCCAGCACAGCACCCAGAATGTGGGGACTGGGGATGCTCGGGATGCAGCCCCAGCCCCAGCAGCATCCCAGAGCTATAACCACAGGCTGAGCTGTGCCGTACGAGTGCGCACCAGGCAGGCTCAGGGACTTTCTTGGTGCTCAGGCGGATCCCCATGACTTTGTGTAAACTAGTGTTTTTGTCAACAGCATGTAATTTTGCTAAAAAGGGGATGATTTCTGGAAGGAAGGCAGAAGCGATGTCCTCACTGTGCAGGGGTGTCCTCTCAGCTCTACAACAGGAGGATGCTAAAGCAAAGGCTGCTAAAATATTTGTGCAATGCACAGAACAGTTTATCTCCTCCGTGTCATTCACAGAGGTGTCAGGACCCTCCTGTAAAAAAATGGCACCCCCTTTGCCCTCCCAAGATCTCAGTCTGGGGCAGAAATGTGGGTCCAAGTGGTGGGATGAGGGGTTTTGGGTTGCCAGGGAAATATCTCTGCTCCCATCCTGCCACGTTTGCTGCCCCA
>NW_009601335.1:8055-8267 GCF_000690535.1 Cariama cristata | reverse complement strand
TCGGCGCCCAGCCCGGCGGGCACGCGGCATCTGGCGGGCACGAGGCTTGGCTGGGGCAGCGCTTTGCAAGTCAGCGGAGCGTGAAATGGGCTGAGCCGCCTCCGGGCACGGCGCCGAGGGCTGGGGGGCAGCTGCGTCCCCAGGGGAGCAGACTTGGGCTGAGGGCCACTGACTTCTTACGGCTGCCGCCGCCGCGGCCGGGGGGGCTGCGG
>NW_009601335.1:7651-8017 GCF_000690535.1 Cariama cristata | reverse complement strand
CCGCCATCATCCCCCAAACCCATCCAGGTCCCGCACCACGGTGCCTGTCCCACAGCTGGGGTGGCAGGTTGGGTCGGTCCTGCCAACACCAAGAGCCCCAGTCGCTTTGGCATGTGCCTGGCGCATGTTTTCCGTGCTCAAGCCCTTCATGCTCACAGGTCAGTGCCTGTTCATGCATGTTCCTATCGCTTTGGTGATGCCACTGGGGAGGTCATTTTACCGGCAGTGGAGATTTAACACCAGGCTTAGCCGAACTGGGACGGTCTACCCTGATGGAGTTGATGCCTTGGGGCCACCTAGTTGTTTTTTCTTCTTGGAGGCCAAAATAATAAAAATAAAATCAATCTGGGCACCTTCCCAGCTCGT
>NW_009601335.1:7191-7612 GCF_000690535.1 Cariama cristata | reverse complement strand
CCCCACCCCCGCCGAGCTGAGCTGGAAACCCTGTGCGTGACACCGGGGTGTCTTTAGATGTGACTGCTGGGTTAAGGACCTTTCGTAATTACTCTGCCTAATTGTGAAGCCCCACATGGGGAGCAGCAAGAGCGTCTGAGCTCCAGCCAGGCCAAATCCCCTGAGTGACCGGCAAAGCTGCTGGGTCGGCAATGGGCTCCCGCTCCCTGTGGATTATGGGATCCCCCGGGGATAGGGGGCTGTGTCAGAGCAGGCTGGAGAAGTGTCCCCCACTTGTCCCTGCCCTGGAGCATGGAAGGTTTGGGAGGAGGAAGCAGCCAAGCGGACCCCAGGTCATTGTGCCCAGGGCAGATGCAACCGCTCTCATCCAGCCCCTTCCCTCCAGCTGTAACCTGACTTGCCCACCCGGCCGCTACGGAGC
>NW_009601335.1:3745-6998 GCF_000690535.1 Cariama cristata | reverse complement strand
TGCTCATCCTCCTGCTCTCCCTGCTCTGCTGCTGCTGCGTCTGCCGCAAGAAGGACGAAGCCCGCGGGTGAGTGCCGGGGCTGGGTGGGCTCTCACCGGGCTCTTCCACAAAGCCTGAGCAGCGGAGGGGAGCTGTGGGTCTGGGAGAGCTGGGGATACGGGTGACCAGTGCAGGGCTGGGACTGGTGGGAGGATGCAGGAACTGCACTGGGACAGCAGTGCTGCAGGGAAACTGAGGCAGGGCAGCGCTGCCCTCCTGGCACCATATGCCCTGTGGGTCCCCAAGGTCTGAGCAGGTCTCGCTGCATCCTTAGGGCAGCACTCAGCCGGGGGACTGACTGGAGGGACACAGGGTGAGCCCTGCCGTGGGGACCCCCGTCCCCCTCTCCCTGACTTTATTTCCCTCTCGTGGGCCATCATGTCATGGAAACCCACCAGGTTCCCTCCAGTCTCTGGGGGCTGAAGCTGATCTGCGAAGGGAACCCTAAAATACAGTGAGGGTATCAAGTTGTGACCAAGCTCCCCAGAACAAACCCTTGGGCCATGGGGTGGGACCTGGGGGGGTGATGGGCTGCATCACTGCCAGCTGTCCCGCACAGAGACATTCGGAGCAGGGAGGGCAAGTTCCTGCATTAAGGTCAGGATGCCGGCAGCATTTTGGCAGCACCAGGTGACATCCCGCCGTGGAGACAGGGATGGGGACAGCCACATTGCAGGGCAGGAAGGCTTGTGCTTCTCGGCAAGGGATGAGCGAGCTGTGGGAGCTCCTCTGGCTGCAGAGAAAGCCCCCCCTGATGCCACCAGCCACTGCACAGGAATTTTCCAGAAGCCTCCCTTTGCAGCCCTACCAGTTCAATCCCAGCCCAGCACATCTGGCTTGGAGAGCCTGGGGGCTGCGTGTAATTATCCCGCAGATAAAAGCACACATGCAGCCCTGCGTGAAGAAGTATTGCACAGGAAGAGGGGAAATGGCTCAGAATAGTTTCCTCTTTCCCAGGGTGCCCAGACCTCTGCAATGTTCCCGACACAGCTGGGTCACCACGGTCCCTTGCCAGAGCATCCTGAGGGACCGTGGTGGCAGTGGGCACATTGCAGGTTGCCTCGCATCAACACACAAAACCGCTCGCTCCTGTGGCTGCAGATAATTGCTTGAAAACTTGGCCCGGGAGGCTTCAAAACCAGAGAGCAAATAAAGAGAAGCCACGTGTTTGTTTTTGGGTTGGGATGATTTTTTTTTTTTTTTTTTTTTTAAGATTCAGGGTCTTGGCCTGGCATTGCGGGTGTTTTGGGGACAGGCTGCCAATGGTCGTGGCCAGATCTGGCCTTACCACCATCCCCTGACACTGCTCTGCATCCTGGCACGGTGCAAGATGGTACCCGGGGCTGACAGCAGCCCCGGCAGGTCCCTGACCCTCTGTGCCCTGGGCACCCCCTGTTTTGATCTGCCTCATTATCTTTCCCCAAACCTCTTTGCGTTTGCAGCATCCCCGAGCATCTAACTCTGTCACCCCGTGAAGGCTGTCCCCACCGCGGGGCGGATGCTGGTGCCTCTCTGATGGGACCATCACCTTCTCTTGCAGCTCCAGCCAGGACCCGGCAGCAGCCAAGAAGCCGCCGAGATGCTTGTGCGGGCGTTTTAGTCGGATCAGCATGAAACTCCCACGCATCCCCCTCCGCCGTCAGAAGTTGCCCAAGGTCGTGGGTAAGGTTCTGGGGTTTGGGGAGGGGGCAGAGGGCCAAACCTCAGGGCCTTTACTCCTGGCAGGGCAGCGCACATGACACACAGCATCCTTTCTAGCCCCAAACCCAGGGTGGTGAGCATGGCAGAGCGGTAACAGGGACACACAGGTCCCCAGGACCGTCACAATGCTTGGCAGGGGCTCAGCCCATTCTCAGTCTGCAGCTTCTGGATCTCAAAGTGCATTATTTTGCTTTGCGAGGGTGGGTACCTGGTGCCTGGAGCTCTGCTGAGCTGTTTTGTGAGGTTTTTAGGTTCCCCAGGTAGAGGAACAGTCCCTGTCACGGCAGCAAAATGCCTTATTTACCCTTTTGGTCCTTGACGTAACCCTGCCCCAGCTTGGTGTGGAGCCAGAGCATCCAAGCTGGGGCCAGAGCCCATCCCACTGCTGTGCACAGCAGAGTTGAGGATGGAGGGGCAGAGACTTTGGGTGAGCTCCCCATGCTGCCTGGGCACAAACTGGGCTTGTAGGGGGATGCTCACACCTGGCAAAGCCCCTGACCTGGAGCTCTTGGGGCTCTTGGGGACCCCCTGCATCCAGGCAGCTCGGGGACACTGTCCCCTGCACACTCCAAACTCTCCCTGCGCTTGTCCCAGCATGAGAAGCTGGGGATGTGCTGCCTCGGAGAGGACCTTGATGAATAAACCACAGGGTGAAGGCAGTGCTCCCCACTCTGTGCTGGTATGGGGCTCAGCCCCGTGCCGCGCTTCCTGAGCCCAGCTCCTCCCTGGGCGTGCAATGCTGGTGGGATGCCCTGAGCAGCTGCATCCCAGTGCACAGTGGCACAGCATGAGGCCAAATCCTCCATCCCAGGTGGGACATGGAGGTGGCCCCCATCCCAGCACGCCCTGCCCAAACTCCAGCATCAAAGCGTGGAGAACGATTCCTCACCCAGAGCACGGTGCACCGGGGCCGGATTTTTTTTGGATAACAGAGGCCATGTTTGTGGAAGGGGCCGGGCAGGGCTCGGGAAAGACAGAGGGTGCCTGTGTGCAGTGAGGGCAGGGGGGGCTCAAGGGGTCTCCCTGCACCTTCCCCACGCCGGCCCAGAGGCAGCTGGCGCCCACCCAGCTGCTCTGTGTAAACAGGGCTGCAGCAACCCTGGGAAAGGCTGAGTATGTGGTGCCGGTGCCAGAGGGATGCTCGGGATGGTCTCAGGTCCCAGCAGGGCTGGGGCTATTCCTGGAGCCTGGTTGTGGGGCTGGGGGTTGTTATTTCACTGGAGGGAAAGGCTTTGGTCAGGGCTTGCTCTGTGTTCATTGTGTTATCCTGCATGGCAGAGCCGGCCTGGGTTTCAACAGCTCCCAGTCCCTTTGGTGCATGGTCCGTCCATGCCTCCAGCCCCTGCTGGGTCTGGAGACCCCCCGGGCAAGGGGGACCTGCTGGGGTGCCTGTGGCACCTGCATCCCTGTGATGCCTGGTGACACATCAGCACGTGGTTCCACCTGGAAGCCGCAGTGACCGGTACACGGTGGCAGAGGCTGGCTGTTCCCCGCCTTTGGTCTCCCCCCGGG
>NW_009601335.1:548-3725 GCF_000690535.1 Cariama cristata | reverse complement strand
GTCCAGGGGATGCTGAAATGCCCTATCCCAAGTGCGAGGTCAGCGCTGAAGGTGTCCCTGTGGGGATGTCGCAGTGAAACCACTGCTGGCTGAAGCCAAGGACACCTGGTAGATGGTTGCTCTGGATGTGCTCACATCCTTGCAGAGCCGTCACCATGGCCATGCGTTTGCTGGCTCTGGGTGGATTTTGCCCTCTGGACTCAAATATGATCATGGTCACCACTGGCCAGCACAAGCCCACACATGGTAGAACCCTCCCAGGTGGGACAGCAGGTCTTGAAGCCCCGCCAAAGCTCATTGGGTGCCTGAAGCCCCAGATGCCCCCCTCAAAAGCTGCTCCCCAGCCTTGGCACCAGCTTCAGATCTGGTGCATCTCCCTGGGGATTGCATCCACACAGCCACATCCTCAGCTGACACCAGTGGCCGCAGTGCCAGGGTTTAGGCATCCCTCTATGTGTGAGTTTCACAGAGTTTGCTTCTTGGAACATCAGCAGTATGCCGGCGTTAACCCAAATTCTGCACTGCGCAGTGCCCGCTTCTACACCCCACCACCACATCTCCTCTCCAAGCAGCAAAGCTCAGCCAGCCCCGAGGGTGACACCGACCGCGGGGAGCTTGGGATGAGCGGGAGGCAGTGGCCAGGGCTCTGGAACGACCTTTCCCACGGCCCTTCTGCAGCTCCTCGCTGCTTCGTCCCAGTCTTGAGACCGACTGGCTGCTGTGCAAGCAGGGCTGGGGTTGGCACCCTGATGCTGCGGCCCCGGGATATTCTGGGGAGCAGCAGCAGGAAGGGACCTGTGGGAAGCATCCACATTTCTTCCAGCCCTATCAGCCCATAATATATCAGCCAGGGGAGATAAATCTCAGGGGACCATGCAGGAGCCCCTGAGACCAGCTTCAGGTGTGCCGCACATCCTCTTTTTATACTTTGGCCATATCCTGGGTCTCATTTGAGTCCTGGAGACGCCTCGTGGCCATGAGTCCCAACCACTCGTCACACCTCCTCTCAGGAAGCATCTCCCTTCATCTGCTTCCAGCCGGCTGCTTTTAATTTTCCCTTTCTGGTTTTTATTACAAGGAAAGCCATGTTGAAACTGCCGCTTCCCCCTCTCCAGGCCGTTTACTCTTTAAATATCACTGTGTTGTTTGGGGTTTTTTTTCCTTTCTTCAAGAAGCCAAACTATGCAGGGGCGAGCGTGCATCGCTGCTGTCATTTTTAATGACCCTGCATCTCTGAAGCCAGATTCCCTAATAAAGAATAAATGTTCTGGTGGGCATCCCAATAACACTTAAGGTTATTTTATTGCAAAACAGGGACGTGGTGCAAGAATCAAACAGTCTCATCAGGAAATTGCAGTGTGACTTAGATGGTTGGGATATGTGGGCAGAGATTACAAGTACCTGGAAATATCTACGTACAGCTGCTGTGCAGGGGGAGCCCGCCTGTACACTGGGTTTCTGCAGCCCTTGCGGCAAAGCAGGGCTCTGCCTGGGTTTGGGGGCAGCTTCCCGCTGTCCCAGGGGACAAAAGCCATCAGGCAGGGGAGGGGGACAACAGCATCTGGTCCCCTCCACCTAGCTGGGTGCTGCCACGGTCCTGTGGGTACCTGAGGATGATGCTGAAGCTGCGGGCACCTGGGGAAGCCCCGCGGGGTGCGTTGGGACATGAACTTACCCAGCAAAAAGCCTTAAAACCGATCAACAGAAAAAAAAGTCCCTCCTGCTATCACTGCTCAGCTTTTTTTTTATTTTTTTTAAACAATTGAAACAAAAATTATTTTTAACACCAAGTTTTTCTTCTCCAGTGGTTTATCTCTTCCGCTTAGCTTCTCTGCAGGCAGCCGCCACGGCAGAGGTGGCAGCGCCAGGACAAGGGGGGATGCTCCTCCTCAGCTTCAGGATGGGAGAAGCTGGCAAAGGGATTGAGAAGTGGCAGAATTGGGAAAAAATGGTGATGTGCATCCCCCTGCCGCAGGCATCCTTTCACCATCCTTCTACCTCCTTTTGCAGAAGTAGAAGGAAAAGGAAAATGCAAACAGTGATGCTGAAGTGGAAATTAGTGCAATTAAAGTTGTCAGCTCATTCCCCCGGGAAGGGGATGATCACAGTGCTGGGACTTTCTGGCTGTGGCTGTGCTGGGTTGCACAGCTCATGGGTGACCACCAGGACGGTCACTGGGTCCTTATGGGACCCAGGGTTTTAGGTGGCTTGTCCCTCCGCCATGTGCATCCTCAATTTGGGCAGCTGGAGACCTGCCGTGGAGAGCAGGGATAGATGGGAGGTGTAAGGCTTGTACAGGCTCTGCTGTCCACAGCCACTTGTCCCCAAGCGTGGGGGATGCTGGTCACCACCATTGCTGGTTGATGGCTTCTGTGGGTGCTTGGCTGGGGGATGTGGTGGGGATGCATGGCAAGAGCTGTCCGCATGCCTGGGATGCTGTCCCTGTCCCCAGTGCCCACCAGCAAGTTGGGCAGGGGGGACCTGTGCAGGATCCCACCCTCTGGCTGGCGTGGGGGCTGGAGGGTCCATCAGGACGGGCACTGACAGCAGCTCTTTGCCCTCGCAGTGGCCCACCATGACCTGGAGAACACACTGAACTGCAGCTTCATTGAGCCACCCTCCGTAGTGGAGCAGCCTTCCCCATCCTGGTCATCCCGCGGCTCCTTCTCCTCCTTTGACACCACAGATGACGGGCCGGTGTACTGCGTCCCCCACGAAGGTGAGCAGGGGGACAGGGTGCTTCCCCAGGGAACTTCGGGGCCATCAACAGGGGCCACCTCCTGCTCGGTGGAGGGGGGTCACCTCTGCGCGGTAGGGACTGTGTCACCCTGGCTCCTTGTGCCCCAGGAAAGGATGTGGGTGTCAATGTTGCCTCCCACGCAGTTTCAGAGCTCCCTCCTCCAGCATTTGCTGCCCTGAGGCTGTTTTAAGAGCCCTCTTGTGCTGAGGTCCCTGACTGGGAGAAGGAAATGGGGGGACTTGGGGACACACCGAGGTGTGGGCGGGAACCGGGTGGGATGCTGTCCCACTGTGCTGCAGGAGCATCTGGGTCCTTCCCCTGCCTGACATCCCTGCCTGACACCCCCATGCTCTCTTCCCACAGAGAATGTGGGTGACAGCAGGGACAGGGGGACACCCACCAGCCCCGGGGACAAGCTGGTGGCCCCGGCCGGAGGG
>NW_009601335.1:0-399 GCF_000690535.1 Cariama cristata | reverse complement strand
CAAGCAGTCCAAGGAGGAGGAGGATGCTACCACGGAGCCTCGCAGCCCCGGGAAGCCACCATCCCCAGAAAGGACCAAGCCCCGTCCCCCAGACCCAGCCACAAAGCCCGGCCAAGAGGAAGAGGAGCCCGAGCGAGACATCAGCCAGCATGCAGGGCAGAGCGGAGGACAAGGGCAGCACGCGGGGCAAGGAAAAAGCACAGAAGCAACCGAAGGAGCCCGGTGTCCCCGAGGGCAAAGCCAGCCTTGCCGGGGAGCCCCAGTCATCCTCCAAGCCCAAGCAGAGGAGCAAAGCCAGCTCAGAGCCAATGGAGAGCATCAACGGGGCGGTGCAGAACGCCTTCCGAAAGATGGGTGCCTTCCAGCCAGAGCGGCGGGTCGGGGAAAACAGGGATGCTC
>NW_009601334.1:25901-31073 GCF_000690535.1 Cariama cristata | reverse complement strand
TGAGCTGCCTGCCTTGTCCATCAACAGCATTTCTACTCAAACCAAGAGGAAGAGAGCTCTCAGCTCCAGGATGGAGAGTCACCAAGCACACTATGCCCCTGTTGCTTTGCATTTAGCTAGCAAGCAGATGTTTTGAAGAGCTCCCAAGGTCTGCCATCATCTGAACCACTGCTACTGGAATAGCACAAGGTCAGGGAGCTTGAGAATACTTTACCACTCAAAAATACTTGTCCTCAGCTGCCTTGCTGCCCTGCCAGCCACTTGGCAAACCCATTTGGCCATATAACTTAACCAGCCAGCTCCCATCAGATTTATTGGCAGGTACCGGCTGCTTTTCACAAGGATACAAGGGTTTAGCAGGTCCTTCAAGGTTGCTGGCAGGACACTGCCACCTCTGCTTTCACACACACCTGTGCTGGTGCACCAAGGGCTCAAGCCAGCTCTAAGCAAGTCAATGCATTGCAGCTGATGAGCTGCTGATGAGATGCTCTAATCAGCATCTAGGTAGATCCCTTGCAGGGGGAACAAGCACCACACAGACACTTCTGTTTCAGAGGTGTTCAGCATGGTGCTCCCATGGATATCTGTCCCCACCAGGTGTTGAGCAATGAAGACATTTAACTCCACATTGATATTCTTGGGTATCTTAAATTCCTCCAAACCAAACTTGCTCATATAGAAGAATGGGAAAGGGAAAGTATTACATGGGCTAAGTTAATTGTTTTGGACATGGCAGATGTAACACAGGGGACAGGAGAGCACTGTAGTTTGACAAATGAAGCAGACAGCCTGAGTCTTGGTGTGGCCAGTCACAAAGCAGACGTTTAAAAGAAATAAGTACGTACCGCAGCCTCCACTTCCAAGGAGGTGGTGGGAGATCCACTCAAAGAAGTAGAGATGTTCACGATTTCATATTAACTAGAACTGGTCAAGGAACCCAATTCCTGCCTCTGACACCACATTGTGTGTGAAACACACACTTGGCAGCATGAAAACCAGGCAGGATTTCTTTGTGCACCACTTTCTACCTTTATCATCCCTCAGCACAGCTTCACATCAGCTCCTGGACCCACCTGTGCCCCCAGTCCCCATCCTCATCAGGTCACTCATAGGCTCTACGCTCTTTGTGAGGAGCGACGGCCTTTCCCTGTGGGTTTGCAGAGGGCCCAAAGAGCGACAACCAGTTTAGTTTTATTTGCTGCAGAGTGGTAGAAGTGTACCTCAGTAACTCAAAGGGGTTTTTTCCTCGTAACAGTAATAGCTACTGCAGGAATACGACAGCATGTCTGCTCAAAACAATCAGGGAGGCAGACAAACTCGACTTCATGCTGATCCTGCTCTCTGTTCTTCATCCTTTGAGGACCACAGTAACTGTTCCTCTAGGAAAGGCACAGCATCTTTTGTGCAGGAAATCCAACATACAAGCTGTGCTGCTTGCTGAATAAACCACTGCCAGTAGCTTGGGTCACTCTGCTCTATTCGTGTCCTCAAGCTTTTCTCCATAACTGAAGGCAAAGCTTTTACCAAAGGCAGAAATTCTCAGGATACTGTGGACTTCAGACTGAGGACTTCAGAAAAATCCCAACAGCCACCCATCAAATTCAAAAATAGAGGGGTAGGTGGAAGTCAGAGCTATGAGCCCATCACAACCTTCCCCAAAAGGCTGGACACTTGTCCCTTCTTCCATATTACCCCAACCTCTCTTCCAGCAATCCCATACTGGTAATGTAACTAGTTAGCTGGAAAATAAAGCATCTCAGCCATCCTTCCTCTTCTCCAAATTCTCCACAACCAAGCTAGGATCCTCTCCTGGTCTTTTCCAGAGAACTTTTATTAACGCATTGAATATATGTGGGCTCATGCACTAATGCACACAGGCTACCTTTGGGGCATCATCCCAAAAACCACGCACCTCAAGCTACCAACCACCTCTTTCCAGAGATGCTCTCTACCATCTTCAGTGGCGAGAGTCACATCTCCTTTTCCTGGAGCTCACTCTTCAAGCATGACTCATGAGTGCCTTCAACACCAGCCTACAACACAGCTTCTGGACCAGAACTTGCTTCTTCCTCACCACTTTGGGAGACGAAGGCACATCAACCCTTCACATAACATTTTTAGGGAGATAAGGATGTAAACTAGCTCCCTAGCACATATGGATAAATGTTAATTAAGTGTGTCTCTACTCTTACAGACCTAGCTGGTTTAGGAGTCTTAACTGCCTCAGTTTTTAACAAGGTCACTTCTGTATCTGCTCGGAAAGCTGTATTTTGTTCTTCAGCACCTCTAGCCTTCTCAGATTCAGAATTAAAGTCTTTACACAGCTTAGAGTGAGATGAAAGAGAGCATATGGATTTCTCTTTACCTCCAAGGCAAGTTAATACCGATCAATCAAAAGGAGAAAGCAAGTCACACAAAAGAGGGTTTAAACATCCATATCAGCAAAGTCATTTTTGCAGCAGCAAAGACAGACCAGCCGCTGAGAGGGTGGCTGGCTGCATATAATAGTGTCAGGGATTCACATGGGATTGAGGGAGCCCAGGACATCTCAGGTCCATGTTGTGCAGTGGACACAATGGAAGAGAAGATCCCAAGTCATCATCCCCATTTCCTTTTCTCCATCCTTCTGTGAGACACAGTAATTCCATCCTCTGAAGTTTGCACTAAACCAGGGAGGGTCAACAATCTTTTTTTGCAGCCTTAACGAGAACGGCATTCACCAAAGAAGAGAGGCGGCGGGGAGGAATCAATACATGACAAGTATTTCCTGCTATGCAACTTTAATCACTCCAGCAAGCTATTAACATATTTCAGAACACATTTATCTGCCAAATATTAGATTTTCAGTTGCACTGAACGGTAATTAAGATACTCAAGTCTCCAAGAGTCAAAGAAAAGGTTGTGCAACCTACCAAGGTCTCAGCTTGGCTTTCTGTGAGCAGCCCTGATGTCCCACCAAGCACCAGCTTGCAGAGGGATGCTGCAGAGGGCTCTGCCTTTGCTAAGTTCTCTTTAATCTGCCCCACAGGTTCACGCATTAAAAAGAAACGCTGCACAGTGGCACAAACCTTGTTTTCCAAGAGGCCGAAAAGGAAGAAGACATTAAAGTCAAAGCACTGATTTATAAAGATGTTGATTTACACGCTGCAAACATATGCTGGAAGGGGGAGGAGGACAAATTAGCAGAGGCAGTCCAAGTTGACACATCCTTGTTATTAGCCTCCTGCCATGTCTGGGACAGGGATCCAACCGCAACGGAGAGCGCGACTCCAATCCAGCGTCTCTGGGTCTGCCAGCCCTGATAATTAACTGCACAGATGTTAATTACAGGATGTAAACAGTGCCCTCGCCTGACCCATAACCTGACGTCAGGCATTTACAGCTCAGCCGGTGCTCTGGGGAGCTGCCTCTTGCCAAGCCACCATCGTCCCGGTCTGGGGCAGCAGATGACATCAAGCATGACACCACCTGTACTTTGCACTCTATATTTCTACCCCCACTTTTTCCATTCACAGAGTTAAAAAAAAACTCCTTAATGCTAAGAGCCTACAGGGCTCGTGCCACAAATAACAGACCAGGATGAAAGTATCCTGTCAGCCCAAGCATGAAGAAACACCTTGAGGGGTACAGCTCAACACTTTCCAAGGCATCCCTGGACCAACACCAGTCCACAACACCCACAGGAGCTAGTGGTTCACTCCCATGAGAAGCTCCACAACAAGATCCTAAAACAGTTCCAAAGTTTCCTCTGCCACAAAAGCCCCACTGCTGTCACAGTGGTATTTAGCAACGAAGGACTCCTCAGGCACCAGCCTACAAGGACCACCACTGTGTGACCAAGACAGACAACGGCTGGCATCTTCATACATGTCACCGTGACCTGCTGCTGCTCCAGGAATAAACAGGCACAACAAGATAACAGAAAGGCAAGTGCACCAAGGAAGAAAGCACTTATTCCTGATGAATATTCATTAACATCTTTCCTTGCTGTAACCTTCCCAAACATTTTTTTTTTTAAATCCCAACGCCTAGGAGAGAAGAGCAGATCCCATCAGCCCAGGAGACGTCTGACTCTGCTAGTTAATAAAACCAACACACAGCTTTACAAACACTCTGGGCCTTTCCACCAAAGGAAAAGCAGAAGCAAACACTCTCCCACCTCCCAGAAAGTTTGCTCTCATGTTAGTTTTCCTCCCAGTATTTCTGTAAGCAGCTTTTGAAACATCTGAAAAGCACCGTTTCATGCTAAATTCATATCCAGAAGGCACAGACACCAAAAGAGCACGTCAAGCAGAGTCAGGATACCCAGACTGCTTTTTAAACTCTAAGCACTTCAAAGAGCAGATGACCGCACGTGTGGAGAGCTGGTGTTAATGAGAATTCAACATCAGCCTCCGATTTGGGTATATGCTTTTAAATGCACGGCGTTAGATGCTGAGCATCAGCTCTTCCGCATAAAGGGGCCAAAGAACTGCCTATGCACGGCGCTCACAAGCACCAGGGTTTAGCACGTGGTTAGACACAGACAGAGGCTGAATCCTCTCGTGCTGCACAAGAAAACAGTTTCTGCTCCTCCATCCATCCACCTGTGCAACGCAGGAACTCCCACACATCTCACCGGGATCGATGCAGAAAACCACACAGTTTTTAAAATGAACGGGACTCCTGCACCCTACAAGTGCAGGTCCTGACGCAGAGCAACCTAAAAGACAAGGGGCTTGGTTATCTTCCATTTTGGCCAACACAGCCCCAAAGCACAGAGATTCATTTCTTCCTCGAGGTCCCAAGGGGATGCAGAGAATCAGGCAGGAGTAAAGCAGATGCCACATCACTGTCACCCATCCCAAAGGGGTGGGAAAGCCAGCACAAGCCACCACGACATTTCAGTGCTGCTTCCAGCTACGCCACTACACCTGTGGGTTTCTTTAAGCAGCCCTTCCCTTCCAAAGGTTCCTCCGATATTTTAAAAACTGTATTTTCCCCTCCTTATTTCCCATACACACACCACAGTACAGAACACAAGTTAATAATCTCCATTCGGGTCAAACATGACGGGCACGGATAATGTCAGTCTGGTGCTTATCTCCCACAAAGCTGGCTATTATTAGCGAGCCAGGCTCCACTCCACAAACGATGCATCAGTGGGGACCAGCCAGAGCAACACACACAGCC
>NW_009601334.1:0-25870 GCF_000690535.1 Cariama cristata | reverse complement strand
CGAAGGCACCCCCCTCGTGCCAGCATGCTGCGGGAGGCCACCAGAGAACCGAGATGGTTCTACCTAGGGATGAAGGAGTCCTTGCTTTAGGTGTTACGGCCCTTCAAGGAACTCTCCAGTAACTGGTTCAGAACACAAAGTTTAAAAAACCACCAAAGACACCAAGAATTTGGAGGTAATTTTTAGCTCTAGAAAAACTTCAATTTTCTCTTCACGCTTTTGTGAGCAGCCTCATTCATCCGCCACTAATCTCTGCTCAGACCTTCTCCGTTGACACCAATTTTGAATAAGTATAGGGATTAAACAGGGTGGTTCAGACGAGCAAGGTCAGGCTGAACGGGAGCTGAAGCCACCCTCGCAGCAGCAGCACGGACCTGCCCCGTCCATGCCATCCACAGTCCCTGTCCCAAGGGACATGACACAAAGGTCTTCCACAGCTTTCTGCCTTTGCACATGGTCTGTCTGGGGACCAAACCACAAAGACGGGGCAGCATATAGGAGCCCAATACTCACCCCAGGAGGCTCAGAGCCTCCAGGGCTCTTTGCAATGTGGTTCCACCAAGAATGGCAGGTCCAACACTCAAAGGGAGGGTCACCAGACAGCTTGCCTGCAAAACTCCTTGGCATAGATCTTGATGATCTTAAGGGTCCTTTCCAACCTAAATGGTTTTATGATTCTACGATAGGACACTGAGGAGACCAAGTTTATAGACTTTCAAGGGGGATATGTTTAAGAGTGAATTCCACCAAGATCCATTGTAAAAAAAAACCCAACAGTTGTATTTGAACAGGGATGTAAGTTTTACGCAGCTAATGCAAGAGGTCTCCAAGCAACAAGTGTGGAGGCTGGGAATGTATATTTGATAACATCATATCTTTAAGCATCGACTCTGTCCCTGTGCTCTTTTCCATGCCTCTGGATCAGCTTTGTATCAAAGACTTTCCAGAAGTACCTTCCCTGGGGTCCAAACTCTGAGGCAATTCAGCTAAGAAAAAAAAGGACACAAGAGAAGAGCAAACAACTTGTGCAGAGTCAGCAGCATATGCCAGTGCCTAAATCAACTGACTTGTTTTCTTTTGAGGAATTGGAAAGGAAGGAAGCAGATCAGCACTTCAGAAAAACACTACTTACAGCTGTATCTGTGGAGCACTGCTGATTCAAAACAGGCTCCAGCAATCTAAGGGCTGCTGCAGATTACACAGGAGCTTGTCTTGGAGACTTATTTGACATTTCTGGATGAGCCAGGGATGTTATTCCTTGCACAAAAACAGAGCTCTAAGGGCGGTGCTTAGAAGAGTACCCAAGTTGGTCTTTACAGGACTTCTCCCCAAGCTTCTGCCATCCTCTTCTAACGAGGGATGCCCTGGAGAGCATGTTATCACCTCCCAAGAGGAGGGAAGGGGGAATCTCAGCACACCTCCCAGAGTGAGTCAACCAAGAGGTACCTTGAACCCCAAATCCTCCAGCCTGGCCAGTACCAGGTCAACATTTCAGTGTTTGGACTCCTGCTAAAGAGAGATTCACTGTTTCCTGCACATCTCCTGATAACTCCTCACTTTGTGATTTATTTCTTTATTAAAAGCAGCAATAAGGAATCAGAGAGAACCACCTAACAGTTTTGCTCTGCAGCATCAGGGGTACCATGTTAGGTGCTGCAGGCACCACAGCCCCAGTTCTCTCTGCATCAGCATCCCCTCTGTGCTTCCCACAATGCCCAAACGAGTTCTCAGTACAAGAGAAAAGTCCTCTATGCAACCACTCTTGTCCTTGTGAGACAGCATTAAATAGTTTTGACAATGGCTGTTTAAACATTGTCTAAAAATACATCTGGCTTTTGATCACTGCAGATGCAGGTAAAGCCTTGCAACGACTGTGACAGGGCAAGGACAGATGCTTAGGTACAGCTTAGACCGCACTGGTTCAGGGTCTTATCTGTCAAGTCAGCAAACAGCATCATTTACAAGCAATTCTCAGTCAATAATCTCCTCTAGGATTACTTGCAATTCCTAATCTCCACATGCTTTGAGAAGGGTACAAAAGGATTTCTCGGTTTTTGTTTTTTTTTTTTTTTCAAATAAAATAAATAGGAACAACAATGGATGCCTAACTAACAGCTCACAGGAGAAGTCAGAGTGAGAATGTGCATCGGTTTCAATTCTTTAAGGCACCAAACAGCCCCTGTTCCTGCACATGTAGGAAGGCAGTCATCTGGCACCTCATGGTACCCATGGCCAGTTAGGTCAGCACCCCCCACAAAAAAAAGCGATGAAAAACCTCAAAGAGCCACCTTGGCCAAAGCAAGTGTTAGATTTGCTCTGTAATACTTCTACAAAACAGATTTAGCTCAATATTTTTGTGGGCAAAATATTTGCTGGGATATAATTTCCATTCCTGTGGACTCAGAAAGACTTAGAGGTGCTCTTGTCTCCCCACAGCCTGGCCCATGTAGCATCCATCCATCAACATCTCCTGCAAGCAGAATCTTCTCACCATTTCTAAAAGCCAGGGTACTTGGTACTGAGCTTGGCTACAACCTGGGACATGAGAAAGAACCACGACTGGGAAACCACCGTAGTTCGTACAAGAGTCTCAGTGCTCACCTCTGCGTCCTGGAGTACTCTGGTGCCTTGCCCTCCACTTGTAAGGACAGTCACTATATGTTGCCTGGCCTTACTCACACCCCTTTAACCTTTCAATTTGCTTCTCAAGAAATTAATCTAGTGATGTTTACATCAGGTTCCACCTTACCCAGACTTCCGAATGCCTTGACATTTCTGGTTCCCCCTTGTTATATGTGGAGGAAAGAGGTTAGAGAGAATCATTTTAAATTAACCCCCTAAAAATCCTTTAGAAATATTAGAACTGATGACTCACAAATACAGAGTTAATGTATGCACTAGACCACTGCTCTGCGACATCTGTTTTTGGGAGGATTCTCGCATTAACAATCAAAAAGTCACTCCCCTCCTCCCCACATTTCTGGGCAAAGTTGGAGCCTTCCAGTGACAACTGGATCCCAGACTGACCTTCTGGACCGTACTGGAAGCAGAAGGCAGTGTTAAATTCTCAGATTTGGCTGATTATTTGTTACAGCTCTACCACAGTCCTTACCATGTGTCCTAGAATTTAAATCTACTGTAGGATCCAAGCCAGGTACTAACATTATTTTCAGAGAAATTGGCCTCATCCTCAGCATTACTGCATGAGGCGTCTTCCTTCAAGGACCACACTCCCACAGAGCATCCAGCTGTGCAAACCTCCACCATAGAAAGCCCCCAGCTCAAGTCAACACATAAATCTGAGCTTCCCAAGAGAAGCTCCTATCCAAAACCATAGCTATGGCAGGAACCAGTCCCACAAAGATGAGCTTCTGTAGCAGAGCTGGACTAAATCATCTACGTACACCTTCCCTGCTCTGAGGAGTAGAACAGTCACCCAACCCCACCAGATAACTATCTCTGGCTCTGCCAAATGGAAAGTTTTCAGATGCTCATCAGCTTTGTACTCCAGGGAGACAACACCCTCTCCTCCTCTACACTAGTAATTTTTAGCAGGGAAGTGCAGATGTCCTCTCACTTTTCAGTTTCTTCTTCCTCCTAAATTCCAACCCCAAGGTTCCCATTTGCTAGAAAAAAAAAAAGTGTTTATGCACCAACTTGCTAGAACAGGTCTTGGAGCTGCAGCATTTTATTGCTGCTCTGCAAACTGATGAATGAGAACACAAAGAAAGCCACGAATGGCACAAGGTCAAGGGATCCAACTCCAAAAGCTACACACAAAAGGACAGATCAATGCCAGCCCAAGGAAAGACCCTGGACACCAGGACAGCCTTTGAAACCCAACTATATTATTCCATCACATATAAGCAGCAGCTGAAAGGATTTAGCTTTACTTCTCTCCATAAAGCTAATTATGTACCCTACGCAAGAAGGTAGTTCACTACTGCCCAAGGGAACAAGGTTTTAAATACCCACCATGGGTTTCTCCAAGCTTCTTACTTATTCTCAAGTTACAGCTTTCCATTCGAGCATCTCACACAGGCTCAGACTGTTAATAACTGTGTTTACAATGGGCCTTGCCCTTATCAACAGGACGAATGTGTTCTGGCTGCATGCCCCATTCTGCTGAAGCATGATATAATCCCTTAAAACACATTATCAAGAACTGCTGTTGCTTAATTAGACCACGTGATTTCCACCTAACACGAGAGGGCAAAACCCACCAGTTTGCTGCTGCCTTTCCTAGCTCACCCCATGAGCTCAGCAATCCAAAGCCTATCATGAAACATTCACACCAAACGACTCTCCTCTTCCTCCCCGGCATGAATCACCAACAGCTCCCTGCAGGAAGCTCTTCTGATAAATGCTGAAAGGACCTGGAAGTTCTTATCTGCTGTGTCATGGAGTCTAGGGGATATTTTGAAAGAGAAGTAGGTCGTAGCGAAGTAACTGCATAATCAGGTGGTTACTTACATCCTTAAGCCTGTAATATCCAAGGGCTTATTATTTCGGCATATGGCACACCAGGAGTTACTCAGGTTCAAGTCAATCCACGCACGCACAGTGAAGGCTCAGTGAACAGATGAGCATCTTTCTCATCCTGTTCTGTCGAGGTCTGATTTATGACAGCTTTTCCTTGGAAATGCTCTCAGAGAACAAATCCAATCTTATCATAGAATGGTTTGAGTTGGAAGGGACCTTTGGTCCAACCCCTCTGCCACAAGCAGGGAAATCTTCAACCAGACCAGGTTGCTCAGAGCCCCATCCAACCTGACCTGGAATGTTTCCAGGGATGGGGCATCCACCACCTCTCTGGGCAACCTGTTCTAGTGTGTCACCATCTTCTTTGTAAAAGGTGTCTTCCTTCTATCTAGCCTGAATCTACCCTCTTTTAGTTTAAAACCATCAGCCCTTGCCCTATTGCTACAGGCCCTACTAAGAAGTCTGTCCCCATCTTTCTCACAAGTCCCCTTTATGTTTGAAAGGTCGCAATAAGGTGTCCCCAGAGCCTTCTCTTCTCCAGGCTGAACAACCCCAACTCTCTCAGCCTGTCCTCACAGCAGAGGGGCTCCAGCCCTCGGATCATCTCCGTGACCTCCTCTGGACTCGCTCCAACAGGTCCATGTCCTTCTTATCAGTATTATTCAAGGCAAGTCTACTAATTTTTGGTATCGTGAATGGTATATGGGATTGATACAATTCAGTAGTAGAGATTTGCATGACTTTAGTATTTCGTGAAGTTATTTGCAAAACATTGGTTGGTTTGAGATGGACATTATCTCCATTATTTTTTTTTTTCCCTGCCCCAAACAAAGAGGTGGGTGTCCATCTCCATTCAGCCACATGGCTGACAGATGTTCAGATCCACTGTCTAGTTTGACTTCACCTTTTTGCTTCTGAGTCTGGTCCTGAAAGAGAAAATGCAAGGCCTGACAGGAGGAAGTAAGGGATTCTTTGGCACTGCAGATACAAAAAAAAATTAAAAAATAAAAATAAAATCTAAACAATTTTAAGAAGTCTTGTCCCTCAAAATGGAGGCGCTTGAAAAGCTCTGAGATTAGGCTGATCACAAAAAGACCAGCTATTCCTTAAGGAAGAAAGCAGCCCTCCCAAGGGGAGGCTACACAACTCGAGGGATGAAACCCAGTGGTACTTGGAAGCCTGTTAGACATTGCAGCCCCATGTCTCTGGCAAGCTGAAGCTGCTCCAATAGGTAATTCTCTCCATCAGCACTAAAACATCTGTTTTTGTGGACCCTGTGATGAGGATCCGGGCAGAAATTACAAAAGAATAAGAGGGACTTGAGCAGGACAAAGGAAAGTAAAGTAGAGACTAAAGTTGAGCCCATACATCATCAGGAGAGCGCTTCCCACGATGGGGAGGAAGAGGAAGGAAGAGAGTCAGCCACACAGGGAACAATTGCTCCAATGAATGGGAAGCAGCATTGTTTGAGAGATTTAACAAAAAACCATATAAACCAATCCCCCAACCCCACCCCTCAAAAAAAAAAGAAAAAGACAAAAACATCCCATAGTCTTTGGGAAGGCTTAGCTCCACCTTGACATCACATACCCGCTCTGAGCCAGAAGGGAAGAGAAGTTGCTTTGTTTGGATTTTCCCAAGCTTCATTACCAGCCCTTTTCCCCAGGAAGGAAACCTTCCACACTCCCCTTCCCCTCTAATTCGCAGAGGCTGAACCCAGCTCCTTATTCCACCTCCCCCAGTGAAACAGGACAACGGGGCCATGCTTTCACCACACCACTCGGTAGCTCCCAAGAGCCCTGACGGTGGGAAGGAAACAGGAGCAAAATGCAGCATCTCACCCCTGGGTCACAAATTCCAATCCAACCTGGGGTAGCAGGATACGTGCAAGCTTTTCAGGAGCTTTCATGGGAAAGCCTTCAGACCCAATGCATCCCTTGCCGTTCTGCCTTTCATTGAGAAGATCCCCCTCTTTCCAGCAGGGAGGACCCCAGGGACATCTGCACAGGCAGGAGAAAGGGGGCTGGGCACAGCCTGTTCAGCAACGGTAAAACTCATGGCTTCGGCTCACTTAACTCCAAGCCTCCCTGCTGGAACGTGATCGCAGATGAATTTTATTCCACTTAAGCTTTTCCCAAAATACCTGTGGTCCTTTGAGGTACTTTTTCCTCTCATCAAAAGCTTTGCAGAAATTAAATCCTATTAGCGCATAACAATAATGCAATAACTGTAACATTTGAGTTTTGGTGTTTTTTTTTTTTTTACTGGCACTGTCTCAGCAAAGAACTTGCCGTACCTTCTCCTTCAAATATGAGAAGTACAAAACATCTGAAGCCTCAAAGCACCCTTCTGCATGCAGCATTTAGTGCTAATCCCACCAAAGCCACCCTGTCCTTCACTGCTAACAGTGGTAACAACTCCCGGTCAGATCTCCGGTCTCTGCCCTGTCCAACCCCAGCTTCACTACGTTGGATCATCCCTGGTCCCTCAAAGTCCAGGTCAGGGCAACCTTTAACTGGTTGCTCAAGAAATCACCTTCCCCATGATGGCTAGCAGGGGCAAAGCACTTGTGTGCTTGGATTTTAACGGATCTGAAATGCTGCAAAAGCCTCAAAACACTCTTCTCCACTTGTTTTTTGAGTGCTAGAAACATCATGTCTTTGCACCACTTCCCAAAGGAAACTGGACACATCTGCTTATCACTCACAAGCCCCATTATCTTTAAGCTTTTTCCTACAAATATCTGTGCGTTTCAGTGCTACAGCAGCAATATCAGGTCAGACACCACTCCTTCCTTAATGATACCTTCTCACAAGTTCCTATAGATGCTCTGGAAATGAGCTTTCCACCAAGTCGAGGAGAGGACACAGGCAGTCACCAGGCAGGTGGACTTACCTAGGCTGTCCTGGCAGCATCAAGGTGAGGGACGTGTCTGAAGCACAGTGCTGGGAAGACCCTTGAGATGTCACCCAACTTGATTCCCCGACCGTAAGGGATTAATTTGTCAGTCATGCACACGGCTTCTCCAAGCAGCTCTCAAAACCCGGAGTGTTGAGGCCCCACAGCCGTGCCCCAGCACACCACTACCAATGGAAAGATGTCCTGCTACCAAACCCAGGCCACCTTATCTCCAAATGAAGATAAAAATCCTTCCTCTTGTTTTCCCTAGGTCTCCAAGATTTCAGCCCAAAACTGGAAGTGCAAAATCCTGCTAGAAAGCAATGATATTCCCTTTTGGTCATCTTGTTCCTTCAGCCATCAGTCATGTTACCACCTTCTCCTAGGTCCTAGAAAACCCCATATTTCACCCCATATCTTGCCAGAGCAAATACAGCATGGCTTCCAGCCAGGGCTGAGGACCAAGAGGATTGCTTTCATGTGCCCTTTGCTCAATTTCACTTTTATTTTCTCCTAAACCAGGGACATCCATCCATCTGCCCGTGGCACTTCACATGTTCTCCAAAATCCACCGCTCTTTGTTAGAGAAGAGTTTTCTAACACAGGCGACTTCTAGAAGAAGAATTTAAGTATCCCATGATAACAACCAGCTGCCCATACACACACACACTCCTCAGGTCTCATGTTAGAGGCAGACAACCAAAGTTTGAAAAGCAAAGTCAAATTTTTGAAATTCTCTCCACTTTTTGCAGCTTTTCATTGGCATCTCCCACAGAGCCAGAGACTGGTTTTGAGGGAACACTTTCAACCCAAGTGTTAAGGGTAGAAGCATGCAATTCAACTCTGATATCTCCTTTCCAAAAGGATTTTCTCCTCTGAAAGCTCAAAGGATAAGGAAAAAAAAAAGAAAACTTTATTAAGCATAATAGGAAGTCTTGCAATAACTTTGGGAGGTGAAAGTTTTGAAAAGGCAGATATTTTCTGTCCATTATCTAAAACATCTTTCTAAACTTCATTAAGCACATTACAAATTTACTTTCGTCTATGGAAGTACAGATGCTGTTTGATCTAAAGATTAGGATCACATTTCCTTCCTCTAAAGCAAAAGGCAAACATCAGCAAGGACTACTGGGATTAAACTTTAGTTACTGCTTAGGAGAGGCCCACACTTGCTGAGGCAAGAGATCCGGCTTTAAAAAGTTAGTTGCAACATGTTAAAGGGCATTTAAGAGACAACTACATGTGGCAGCAATGTTCAACCCATACCTTTATTTCTTCCCCCCTCCACCACTTTTGACCTGGTCAATAAGCCATTCACAGACTGCAGGGAGCTGAGCAGTGCTCAGCACCACGAACACAGGTAGGAACAGGCAGGAGCATCCCTGTGCAGGGCAGTGAGAAAATCATATTGCGATATTGCTACTTGAACAGATGTCCTCTACGAGACCCTCCAGCCCACAGCTTCAACAGGCTCCTCAGATATTTGCTTGCCACTCAAGGGAGAGCAGCGACCGCTAAGGGGTGCAAAGCGAAGATACCCCCAGCTCAGGGAGCAGATCCACCCAAGGCTGAATTTAATCCCATCCCCAGCTGAGTAAGACCAGTCAATAAATAAAAGAAAAGCTTCAGCAACAGGCTTGAGAGGGGCAAGTTTTGAAGCCACAGTTTTTCTGGTGTCTAAGTCAGCCCAAAGGCTGCAGATGAGGGTACGCATTCAGTTCAACGCCTTCACAAATATCTTTGCAAGCCAAGAAGATGGCTGCAACATGCTGCCTCCTTCCCTCCCAAGGGTAGTTCCTTCCCTAGGGTCGTTCCACAGTTTTCCATTTTAGGGGGCGAGAGGTCATTGCATAGGTATTAATTTAGCTAACCATACAAATTTTGTGGCTTGCTGAGGTCTCCAGCTAAGAGAAAGCTGGTGAGCAGCTCTACCCCACACCCTAGGACCATACCCAGCCTTCCCACAGAGGCTTGTGGAACAGATACAGCAGCTCCTCAACACTTTAAGCAGCAGCTTACCTAGCCCAGAAGCTATAAAACCTGAACCTACCAGGAGACCCACAACACTCACAGGGTCCCACATCTCACCCCAAGGAGGATGAAAGGCTAATGTAGAAGCTCCCTTTGAAATGCTCTCTGATCTACAGCACCAGGCAGGGGTTTTGGCCACGATACAGTCAAGTGGATGGATTGCCACTATCTAACCATGACCCAAAGCGTGGTATACCTTCATCCAGGCACAAAGTTGAGACCTGTGAAGACCACTGGCATCCAGGTGACTGCTGGAAGCCCTGGACACAACGGTGGTCTGCAAAGTCCAGCTCTGACCCTTCTGCAATGAAATCAACTTTTGTGCATCAAGCACAGATAAGAAGAGGAAAGATGGGAAATTATGGGGTGAAGCGGTACACAGTGGCTGAGTAGAGCCAGTAGTGACTGACTGAGCACCCCTACACCTCCTTGCCCAAAATTTGAGAACACTCAAACTCTATGGAAAAATCAAAAAGCAAAGAAGTACACGAAAACTGTTCCACTTCCATACTCCTTCCCAAACATACAACTGGCAAAGTGTTGTGCATGAATAGTGAGCAAGTGACAAGGGAAGAGAGGACTTCTTAAGGCTCTTACCCCTTAGATCCTCACCCGTACCCTAGCTGGGACATCCCTTCTCCAAGAGGATCCTTCAGCTATGGGATCCATCGCCAGGCTGCAGTTCAAGAAGATGCTTTATAATGCCCTGCTTAGCACCTTCCCAAGAGGAGGTCTATACAAAACGTGACAAGTGTAGTTTCCTTCTGGCGGCCAAGCTTCTCAAGCGTGGAAATAATCAGTGTACGTGCCAGGCACGGCTCTCCTCCGAGCTCGGCTCCTGCTTGTCAGCATCCAGGCTGTGGCAGCGGTGTACCTTTCCACTTCCCCTGCTGTAAAATTGAGTTATTCTGGGCTCATAACTGACACAAAGTCAAACTCCATCTGTTTCCACTGAGATAAAGATTCCTCTGAGGTTGCTCTGCTAAGTACCTGTGACTTCGCTGCCCTGTCTCCCGGCACAGCTCTCCCACACCAGGAGCTGAGAGGTGTGTGATGCCAAAATTAGTGCCTGGATTTGCTCAGGGTTTATTCTGGGCTGGGTGCAAGGCAATACCCCTGTGCTATTTAAGCACCCAGACCAATGCAGCAAGTCCAACGCTATGCATCGCTTCAGTAAGTGGGGGTGTTACAGTCTGGAGTAAAGAGGAAAATGCAATCATCCCAGGAAAAACACAGGAGGAGACAGCTTACCTATACATAATTCAGTTCATTGCTTGTTTTAATTTTCACTATGATCAAAAAAAACTTAAAGCCTTTCCAGAGGTGCACAGCCAATACCCAGGGTGGGAAAGCAAAAGCCATAGCAGCATTGATCTTTGCATCCAACAAGAAATGGGATTAAAAGGACTCGAGCACTGTCTGTAGTTTTCAAAGCACAGAGACCGCATGAAAGTATTAGTGAGCTGGAGGAGCACGGAGAGCCAAACAGCAAGAAAACAGGTATGCAGGCAGGAAATAAGAAGTATGATTTTCTTCAACGGTATAATTATGAGCGATCAAGCTATTGGGTGACAAATCCATTTGTGCTGTATAAACAGAGGCAGTCAAGCCAAGTTACCCCATTGCCAAAACTAGCACCAGGAGGCCAATGACCGACTGCAGAGTCATTGCACTTTGCGATGGTTTGGGTGCAGTTTGTTACTGTCATCGGTACAGTGCCAGCGAGACCAGCATGCTCACCAGCATCTTCCTCACCCCTTCCTGACCAGGCAAACGCTGCACGGGAGGTTTTGTTGCACACTCAGTCTTTTCAAGCCAGAATAAAGACTGAAATTTCTAACCATGCTTTCAGCAAACACCCTGTTTAGGTAGCCAGCCTCCCACAAACTGGCTTTGGTCTGTGAGCTGTAGAGCATCACACCCAGGGTACAGTCCTGCACGGATAAACGTCTCCGCAAGGTTTGGTTTCCTCTTACCGGGCAAGACATTCCTTCCCCAGCGCAGTGCATGTGTGATGGGTAAACTGTGCATTTCCCAGAGGGACAATGTGGACAGGAGGTCTGTCCCTTGACAGGTGAAATATGACTGGAAGCAGCACCATGTAACCGCTGTGCTTCTGCACCCACGCAGCCAGCAGCCTACACAGGGAAGGGTTTTATGAGGAATCCAGCCCTTTCTCAGCATCCACGGAGAAGTCAAGGGTGCAAGTCTGCTGATGGTAAAACCAACACCAGGCTTGTGCTTTGAAAAGCATGAGCATTTTGTGAGAGAAGTCAAAAGTCATCGCAGGTCTTTGCAGATCAGAGCCCTCCCTCCAGCAGAGCACTGGTTCTCTTCTCCAAGGGCTGCAGGACTGGGGGAAAATGAGAAGGAACAAAGTCTGAACACAACCCCTGCACATATCTGGATGTCACGTGGAGCTTCAGTGTGATGGGCATCCCATGCCATATCAGAAGCTGTTTCAGACCCACAGCCCACACACCTGAGCCATGCCATGTATCAACCCAGTTGTTGGCTCCAGGCTGGTCCCAGTTTGACCCAGAAGTCCCTGATGATGGCCAGAGGCATCACCCTTGGATCTAGCAACAAATCTTTCCAGAGAGCAGCTTGCCTAGCTCTCCCCTCCACATATAAAGGCTGCCGAGTTTCACCAGCATATTTCACAAAGGAGACTGGAATTTACTTTTCAGTTACTCATCAACATCATACATTCCTATGAACATACACCCAAGTAAAGGTATCAAAACCACTTGGCTTGCAGGGGCTGGGAGAGGCATCAAAGCATCCTGCCTTACACTGCAAGGGATGATGAATCTAAATTAAGGTCAGGATCTCGATGTACCAGCAATGCAAGTTCCTATATTGCCAGAAAACCACAAGTCTGAGCAAGGTACCAAGTTCCCCATATCTCACAGCAGACAAATCCCACTACTGTCCCCAACTTGCCAGCACCTCTGCTCATATCATAAGGAAGTCCTTGGGAAGATGACATCTCAGAAGATTTAGTTTCTTCTCTCCTTTTGCTCTAGACAGACCAAATACTTCAGAGACTCCATGAACATTTCCTCAGCATCCCCCCACCTCCATCTCACCCCACCCATCAGCTTCACATTGCATTTCATGACAACGTGTATTGTGCTGCTTCCACTACACCGTGGGAGAACTCACCAGGTTAGCAAAAATTGGGCTTGCCAGCATTGGTCAGGGCAAGGGTACAGAGCAGCCTCAGACTCTCTCCTGATTAAATCAGTTTCCACTTTATTCTGTGTTTTATCCCATAACAGCTCACCAGCTGTCCTAAAGATCCATGTTTAACCTGAAAATCACCATTTTGCCAACAATATTTGGAGAAACTACATCATCCTATTCTAAGTAACCCCCATGCTGTTCCCATCTCCAGTGGAAAGGTTATTCCTTGTGAATAAGCACCATGAAAACGATGCTTCACAGTCTAACATCAACCTTTAGATCAGCCTGAGAACACCAGTGGAAAGCTGAGCCTCCAGAACTAAGCAGACCTCCCATGCTCATCAGCTCCAGCGACATCTCCCACTTATGACCACCCCCACGTGGGAAAGTGCCATTTCCATATTGAACGCAAGGAGCCAACACATTCCCTGCTGCCCTCCTCCCAAATTATTCACAGAACAACCCACGGAGTCTCTCCAAACCAGGCTGGTGGGGGTGCAGCAGAGACAGGTTCAGCTGCCAGACACTTCTGCACCATGCGCAAATACCTTTTGGGGAAAAGCAGCTAAAGATAGCTCACAGTCCTGTAATCAGACTCAGAAGACAGGGGTTTTACTCCCACCCCAGCTGATCCACGGTTACTGGGATAGACGTCTTCTCTACACACCTAAATCATCACATCACCTCCCAGCTTTTGCAGGGAGCTGCCTGGGTTTGAAGACCTCTATTCTGTTCCCGGTCCAAACCCAGGGTACCAAAAAGTGCTCAGCCATTGGGATGAAAAGCATCAATGCTCAGGTAATGGTTTCTAGCTGCAAAACACACCACGGTGAGCATCCCAGAAGGTGACGAAACAGCCCCTGTGTCACTGCCGCAGCAGCAGGAGGAAGGTTTTCCCATTACCACCTTCACGCCCCGCTGGCTCCAAAGATGCTCTGTGAATTCAGCTCGTTGGCACGCTCGGGATAAAGTGAGCAGAGCCCTTTGCCAAGTACCAGTTCCCCCACAGCTCCCAGCTATTTTTGGCAGGTTGTGTCCAAAGCTGAAAGTATTTATGGTATCTAGTTACCATCCATCACTGGGAGGAAAAAAAAAATTTAAAAAAATCACAAATCAAGTGTTCACCATTTGGCTATTGTACCGGAGAGAAACTGTTAGAAAGGAAAAGGGGAGGAGGAAAACTATTGCAGATTCCCCTTTCTTATCCCATCCCACCTACTCCATTTCCTCCGGCGGACCTGTGTCATCGCTTATGCGGAACAGCAACATTATGCTGAGGTTATTATTGTATCAGAGCAAAAACTGCGTACTAAAGTGTTGGAGCCAGGCAAAGGCTCCTACACAGGATTTTCCAGACCCTCTCTCACATCTCAGCCTGTACCACCCCCCAAAAATCCCACCCCTCGGGCATGTCCCACCACTCTACCCATTGCACATCCTACCCATTCCAGCCCATCACCAAAGACAAATCTCCATCAAGTCACCTCCCTCCCCACAGAGGCCACCCAGCTCCTTCTGCAAGGTTGCTGACCCACCACCTTCAAGTTCTCCATGGCAGCTCTTGGAGAATATTGTCGCCTATTGCAAGAGGAAAACACACCTGAAAAGTGCGCACACACAAAGCGTTTGGGGACAGGGATTGCAGGACAAGGCTTTGAATCCCAGCTTCATCGCCAGCTCAGTGGTACAGATACTTCGGGAGATTTTCTTTAAGCATCTCACCTCCTGACAGAGAGAAAAATGAGATGCTGTGTGGTTGAGAGTGGCATCTGTCTACACCCAAAAAGGCACCCACGGACTAGAAAAGACATTTATCTCCTTGACCAAAACCACTGATGTCTGCATAAAGCAGACAGATAAGCCCCAGTCATCACCCAATACCTCAGACATCCTTCCTTCAGTCATCATCAGAACATCAACCCAAGACTTCACGGCTACCTCGCAGTATCTGAGAACAAACGACCAACAGCTCAAGTGTTTCTTAAATTAAAAGGCAGGTTAAAAAGCTCTGTCCTTCATTGTCCCCAGGGTGAAACAGGAGGTAGATGGCATAAGCCACACCAAAACCCTCTTATCTTGAGATTACAATTTTGAGATGCCCTCATCTTGCTGGAGAAAAGGACCCAGGGCTCACCAGTTCCTGCAAGCAAGCATCTCCTGCATGGCCAAGGGAGGAAAAACAACGTCTGCTTGGGACTTCAGGCTGCCCACAGCATCGCTGAGGTGAACCACTGTGGGACAGGATCCCAGGTAGAAGAAAGACCTCAGACCCACCAGACAATATCCCTGAAGCTGTAGCAGACGCAGCCAGTCGTGGATGAGACCAACCAACATTTCTGCTTTCTCCTTCACTGTCAGCCGACAAAGCACCATGCATCCACTCAAGTTCTCTTGGTTAGGCATGGAAGAGGCCCACCAGACCCCAATGGTCCAGGGACCACCAGTCACTCCCTGCTGCCATTTGCTCTGTGGGGCCCATGCAAGCAGAGGTGACCACATCACAGAGAGCATCCAACGGGGACACAAGCTGACACGGGACACCAGCCACCCACACCCAAGGGGTGAAGTTCTGCTTCCTATGATCCCATGAGGCTCAAAGCGAACATTTGCCCTAAACCCCAGCATGACTCCAGCCGCACAGGAGAAAGGTCTAGCTTTCAGGAGGCGAATAAGGGGAAGCAAGGCCAAGCCATTTTTGTGGGGTGGTGTATTCAGGCAAGTCCTCCTTATCCTTCCAGTTAAACTCTCTTTCTCTGCAAAGTAGCTTCCAGGACGAGAAAATAAAAATAAACACCACACACACCTAAGAAACAGAGTTTCTTAAATGTAGGCGTTTTCTGCCTGAGCTGAAATGTGACGGGATGCAACTGAACCACCCTGGGAACAAAACGCATCAGCTTGAGCAGACCTCGAGCACCTGAGAGCTCCAGGGTGGCCATGGCATACAGGGCTTCACTAAGCCTACGCCACCACGATCTGTCAGCGGTTTACAGTTCTTCTACAAGAGTAACATAAGTGGCAAACCCTACTTTGTCCATTTCTTACAACACAAAAAGAAGTTAGAAGACCAAACTCTGTAGCTGTTTACAACTCTAGAACAAGAACATTTTTTAAATATAGCCTCATGTTTCATGGCAAGGAGAGGATTTATTACTACTGGGACACAAGATTTCCCCATAGGCGGGTAGCTGCTGCCTTCCCAAATTCCCAAATCTCCCACCTGGCAATGAGCCCTGGGGGGAATCCAGACACCTCAGCAGTCCCTATACATCCACTCACCAAACAGCCACGGCATAATTTATTTCAAAGCTCAGCCACTTGCAGCTATATTTACTTTTTTAATACCACCTACCTCAGCCCAATGCTTTTTCTAAACAGCTTTGCCATTTAGCAAGCATTAAACCTGATGGTGCATGAGACATAACAGGGTTATACTCGCACCCGTGTCCAAGAGCTGGCTCAGTAGAGCTGACAGCCACAAGTGTTTTAGACAATATTTATCACATACCTTTCCTTCCAAAGAAAAAGAGCCAGCCTTTTGGAATCAAGTCTATGGGATCCATCAATAGCCAGTTTGGGAGGAAAACATCTCATCAGCTTCAGGCAATGCTGAAACACAGCTATAAGTTTTAGGGCAGCCAGGCAAAAGCATCCAGTGATGGAGCCGAGACACGTACAAGGAGGAGGCGAAGTCCAGCTCCTTGACCAAGCACTGGGGCACTCCCATGAAACAGCAACACTCGGATAAAAGTTTTCCTCTCCCCCAAATGCCCCTCTTGGGACTTCACAAGCCCTTAAGCAATTATCTTCTGGAGCCTAAGAAAGGGTTGGAAAAAATCTAGATGAGCAAATAATTTGGGCTGAGGTCCAGCTCCGATGTCAGAGACTGAAAGGTCAAAGGGGAGATAGTACACATGTAATACAACTTAAGCTGTGCTTGCCGCCTCCTCCTACCACCCCTCACTTATTTTTTCTTCCTCCCAGATCTACCCCAGGCTCCACCACAGTCGTACTTCACTTCCAACTCGAAGCAGAAAACTTCTTCTAAAAAGTATGAAATGGGTCAGGGGTCCAGGGAGCAGCTCTCCAGGTTAAAGAGAGGATTTGAAATCACTGCAACCACCTTCCCTCGATGCAAAGGCTGGTTTGTGTTTTCTGACTGCGATATTTAAACAAGAGGAATTTCACAGGAGACGCTGCCTTAGGCATAAGGTGTCCGAGCTGTAACAAGTACCAACAGATACTTTTTCTCCCCAGCTTTACAACATTTTGAGTCAATTCAGATATTATTAGCGTATCAATTCTGGTAGAAATCTGATGGCTTTGCTGCGTGAGGTACTGGAATTGGATAGCCCCAGGAACTCACATTTCCACTTACTTTTAAGTCTGGCTTTTGTGATAGCAACCTAATCCAAAAAGCCAAGTTCGAAACATTGGATGCTGTGTTAAATCCCATTAACTGATTACACAGCTGAGCAGCAGCAATATTTTGCTGAAAAAGCGAAGCCAACTGCCCAATTTGGGAACCGGTCGGTCACATTGACCTTGTGCACAGCAGCATGTAACAGCAATGAGCGTTTGCTCCCACTTTTGTCAAAAAGCCATCTCTTTCAACAGCTCAGACTATCTGCGGCACAGCCAGGGTTGATGTTGCTCAGACTAAGCCTGGCTTAGCCAGCCTAAGAGCTGCGGCATGGTTTTACAAAGGGCAGGCATATTTTTGCCATCATACTATAGCAGGCATCACTCTTGGCAAGTCCCAGCCGCTTCCCTCCATCTCCTGCCGTGCCACCAGTTGACTCTTGGCAAGTCCCAGCCGCTTCCCTCCTCCATCTCCTGCCGTGCCACCAGTTAGTTCAAACCAGCCTTCTTCATGTCCTTCTAGAGAACCCCTCCCAGCACATCAGTACAACAAAAGGAAATAAAATTATTCTAAAACTGGGATAAAAACAAAGCCTTCAAGATCAGGGTCTGGGACAGCCTAACACACGCGGTGACGAGGAGAACTGATTTGCCCTGTGTTCACAACAGAGAGGACACTCATGCAAGAGGACAGCAACTTAGAGGGACCTTCCTGCCATCACCAACAGCAGACGAACCTCAGGTTTCACTCTCCTTTCCCTTGACTTTCTGGAACATTTGTGGCATTGCTGGCAGGAGTCACAAATAACAACAGGGAAAAAAATAAGGAAAGTGCCCTCCCACCCTGGCTCCACTTCTGAGTGGGAGCAGCCAAAGAAACGGGTTCCCTTTCCAGGTCCTTGGCTTGGTCTTTCTTGGCTGTCTGGTTTCAACCTCCAGGCTCCATCCCTCTTGGGGAAGGAGCTCTTACAGAGGCTCGAGATGAACATTCTCATTTCCTCATGTCAAAAGGAAAAGGAAATTTCTAAACAGCTATTCTGATCACACCACTCTCCTGTAAAGCAGGTATCACCACACCTCTCCCTTGAGGAGTTTAGCACAAGAAAATAAACCCAACTCACATTTTTAGAGAGAAACTGTGGGCATCTATCCTCTGGAGAAGGCTCCTAGTTGCAGATCCCAAGAGGATGGAGATGTCTGCATAAGCATGGAGTCAGCTGCCCAAATTTGAGGAGGACAAGACCTGCCCGCACCGACTGCAGCACCCTCCCCACTCATCTCGCTGCATTCAGGCAACACATGGGAGCTCCTGGGAATTACCCGCTTCCAAATCAAGGTGGGAGCCAGGTGATTCCTAGCCCAGGTCTACACCACTGTACCCTTCACCAATTTCAACCCATGTTTTTGCCATCCTTGCAGAGGTCAGTGCCCTGAAAGAGCATCAAGCCAAACTGGGAGAACTATCCTCCCTGCACTAGGGTTCAATAGTTGCACAAAAGCACCAGGAGCTCTTTCTCCGAGCAAAGAGCAGCCTGGCTAGATGAAAAAAGGTGGATCTCTCAATTTAATTCAGCCCACATTGAGACCAGCTACCACCTTCATCAAGCACCAGCCAGCTCATTACATGCACAAACATACAGCACAGTAACCAACCGGTTGCATTTAAGACGCATGCTTGACCAGTTTACAAGCCTCGCTCCCCAAATTGACCACTTCATAAATAAATAAAAAAAAACCACATTTGAGAAGGACTTACAGAGCAGCAGCAGCATTTCCAGCACAATTCCTCGTTGAACATTTCCATACTGCTGAAGGACTCAAAACACCCACACCTCTCAAGCCTTGCTGACCCTTAAAGTTTTAATAGTGCTGATAAGGTCCCAGCTGGAACAGCTCTTGCGCACAGTAAGTTTTATCCGCCACAGGGCACCCTTGTTACGGAGCCTTTCTTATCACTACTGCAAATATCAGCAGAGATAGAGAGAAGCACATAATGCCCAGGAAGGGAAGGTGCAGAAATACAAGTGGACACGTCATCTTTCGACTCCATGTGACCTCAGGGACCCCCTGCTCCTCACCCCACGTACCCTCAAAAAGCTCCACAGCCCGCGGCGAGGACAGCCCTACATCCAGCCCACAAATTGCTCAAGGAGAAGAGCAGAGCAGACTCCAGACCTTAAGCCAGCGGTCCAGATATGTCCCTCCAGGGAACACACAACTGAGCTACAAAGTTCAGGGAAACAGGGAAAAAGCCAATATTTTCCCCGAGCTACTTGCCCGGGCACAAATGCAAGGACGGAGATTTCCTCAGATGCCAGCCTTCAGCTGCACCGCTCCTGCCCATGCTTTCAGGGACAGCAGCTCTATCGCTATAATCCCCAAAGCAGCTTTATTTCACTTTGCAAAGTAAAACCGTGTAAGGAGAACCCGCACAGTTTGGGTTTCAGGAACAGGCGTCCACGCAGCGGCGTGACCTTGCGAGGCACAAAGCCTTCCCTGACGGACCAAGAGACACCGGAGCACGCGTATTCCCATCACATTAACATTTTAATGTATACAGCTGTCTTACGCACAAGTACACCGCATTCCTTTAACATAGAGCTCTCCAAAAGCAAGAGCCTGGAGATCCAAACAAAAAAAAAACCAACCTTACGCAAAGGAGACAGATTAGGAAACACTTGTGATAAGGGAAAGTATCTCCAGCTGAGCTGTCAACCTGGCACTTTAAATTAGGCTTTTAATGAGGACTGCAAGCACTCTGCACTTCAGTGATTAACTCGGAGCTAAATATGAGTTTAGCTGCTTCATTTTTAACACAGATTCTGCTTGCAGGCTGTCAGACACCGGCAACTTTTGAAGCTAATGCCAAACCCCAAGCACGGGGGGTTAACCCACCCCTAAAATAAGAGCCACCCACCACTACGTATTTACAGAGCATCAAATGCAACATGGCAAGTGGTTTGGGAGCTCATAGGGCCCAGCTCATGAGCACAGGGAAGAGTGAGACAGAAATATAGATATATATTTTTGGCAGGCATTCTGATACCTGTGTAAAAGCTGGGAAACAGGGCTTACAAGTTGAGCGTACTACGTGCAGAGCAATCCTTTATGATAATTTGCATGTGAAGAGGAATGCATCTAAAGATAAGATGTTTTGAGAAGCCATAGGTCCCCTTACCTCTTGGCTTGACGAATTCCAGGGCTCCTAACAAGCCCAAAACCATCCACAGATGACAAGGACCGTTCAGCCATTATTGCTGTGCAGATCTCCGAGCTCAAACAGCCAGCCCACGGCCACGGATGGAGAAATCATAACCCAAAAAGTTTGAGAGAAACGGAGCCAAAAAAATCACCCAGCTGGATTTCTGCCTGGACACCCAGACGAGGACACAAGTGCCGCCTGTTTGCTGGATTTCAAACTGCAATAGGTTTGACTGACAGTTTAAAGTCTCATCGACAGGATGCATGAATAATTAGTAGGTAGATTGACACCGAAATTCCCACAATACCTGCAAACCATCAGTGCTGTATCAGGTGGCTGCCTACAAAACATCACCGACTTGACAGCCGCAAGTAACTTCTTTATGGGGCTTCTTCATATGAGAAAGTCGTTGGGTAAGAGAGAGGCATACATTTTGAACATACACTTCTTACCTTCTCCAAAAAGGCTTTTTTGTTTCCAAGAAAGGTCAAAGAGTTGGATGACTCCTTCCTACATCCACAGCTGAGACACAGAGGAAATATTTTAATCCCAAGGAAAGCATTAATTACCTCTTGGCAAAAAAAAAAAAGACAAACAACCAAACCCAAAAAACACACACACCACAAAATCCACCCAAATATCAGAGTGACCTCATCACCGTGGTAAATCCCTGTAAACAAGCCTAAGCCCTCTCTGTTCATCTCGGAGACAGGGTTTGGGCACCAGTAGCACCTCCAGTTAGCGTGACCTGGGAAGTCCCCAGCCCCACCTTGCCCCTCAGCAGCGCGATGGAAAGGCACTGGGCACGGCAAGGGGACCTAAGGCATGACCCTGAACATAGCCCAATTTTACCACCCTCCTCCAAGGTTTTGCCCAGAAAAGAGCTCTGCAGACATCACAGGGGTTTCAGATGGGGTCACACACAAGGGACACCTTAGAAGGGCCAAACCTGCCCCTTAACACCAGATTTCTGCCCTCCTGGCAATGTCCTAGGACATTTAAGCAGGACAGCAAGCCCAGACACGAGCCTCAAATCCTCTCCAAGCTCTTAAGTGACCTGCTCCAGGATTAGACCTACTTCCCGACAACCTCGTGGGACACTCAGTACGTCACCCTGCCGTCCCACGACCTTCGGGTACCAAGTCCAAGCCGTTAGCCGCGGGGCCGTATTAAATTTTCAGACTTGGAGATGGCTACATGTTCTTGGTTTTACTGCAATTCTGCAGTAGGCAACCAGACCCTTGAGTTGATTTTAGACTCAGGCAATTTGATTTATGATGAGGTGACTGTCAACTCAAGAGATACATCAATACAAGATAAGTGGCCGAAGATATAATCTATTAGAGTGGCTCAAAAGAACGCTTGGGCATCGAAGGGTACAGCCAGTCCACGTCATCTTTAAGTGCTACATCCAAAACACCGATCAAAGGAAACTCTGGTCCTCACCTTGTGCTATTTAAGTCAGACGCGAGATGCTTTCCGTGAGCAACCTGTGCAAATGTGAGCCTCAAACTCGGCACAGCTAAAAACAGCGGGCGACCAGAGTATTTCTGCAGTATGGATCTAACCTCAGGCTGGGGGAGGGAGAAGTTTCACTTCAGCTTACCAAGGGCGGGGGGAAGGGAAGCAAAATGCAAGGACCAGACATTTGTACAACCTCTTTACAAGTTATAGCAGAGTTTTAAGAGAAATGGCAGGATTTAAAAAAAAAAATAATTAAAAATTAAAGGCAAGCTTGCTTTGAGAGGAAAGGTGCAAGATAAGAGCTGCTTTAGCACAGCGCCTCATGGTAAATCCCAAAGTGAAACAGATCCTTTTGAGCATTCCCAGACAAGAAGAGCATAAACTTAGAGTCCATCACCTCCAAGTCCTCGGGGATCCAGCAGCCCGAACCCCCAGTACCAGGCAAAGCCTTGCACAAAGCCTGGCTCTCCAGCAGCCAGCGATGCGGAGGACGCAGTGCTTAGAGAGCAGGAGGCTTCAATTTTATCATGACTAAGGAATTACGTTAAAACCAGTACGAGCTATTTCCAAGGAAGAGATTAGCCACCAGCAGGACTCTGCACAGATGCGGGAGCCCAGTGACAGAGCTGGTGCCCAGATTTGTGCATCACCCTGGGAAAAGTGCTATTTGCCTCCCTCCTATCCTCATCCTACCCTTCATCCAGTGGGAAAAAAAAAATACCACCCCACTTCAGCAATACCTGGATCAAGAGCCACCAAAAAAAAAAAATACAAAAAAAATACTCACAAAAGAAGTATTTCTCATAAAGTTGATCCTGCCCAAAGACCAGGCGGCCAAAAGAGACAGAACTCAATCACAACGTGTAATGGATTCAGTATGTGAAAACACACGATGCATCGAGATAGGCATGAGCCCGGAAAAATTTCCGGTTGCCACCCAAGAAGGTCCTTGTTTGAACACCCTTCAGGGGAACACTCTGTACCTTGAAACCATTCCTTGGCAGAAATCTTATACAAATATTTAATTACATATAAAAATAAGGCTTTTTTCAGGTTATTGAGCAATGACAGACCATTTACCCAAATATTCAGGCAGTCGTCCTGCCAGTATCTGTGGGTATTTTTGGAGGAAGTGGGGAGAACACAGCGGTTAGCTAAAGAGGAAAAAGCAGCAAAGCCAAACACCAGTGTGCAGCTTTTTTTTCTTTTTTTTTTCTGAAAGTCAAGACCCACATTAAAGTAGCTGTACCTAATCACTGTTTATAGAGGGGCTGGCAGGCAAAAACAACTGCTATAAAGTGTCTTTTAAATCCCTTTTCCCAGCATCACGCTTAGAATATTCTTACAAAGATCTGTTAAACACCGGCAGCATGCTCAGGGGCAGGGAAAGCCAGAGCTGGAAGGGGAATATTTTGCTTGGGGAAGAAGCAAGACCCCCCCCGAACCCCTGGGTGGGCAAAGGTTGTCATCTCCATGCGTATTTTAGGATGGTTAAGGCAGCAGGTAGCTGGTGTGACACTGCCCTCTCCTGAGCAGAAGGAACTGCTCAGCTCCCCATCCAGCTCAGCACAAAGATTTTGGGGGAGCAAACACCCTGCTACAAGGAGAGAAGCTGGGACACTACTCACCCCACAACAGCTACCCTTGGCACCGGCAAAGCCCGAAGCAGCTACAGCCTCCTCGCACCAACACCACTTGCTATTTTCCTGCACAAAGATGAACTACCTCCACTTGGTCTCCCTGAAGCAGAATTATCAGCTGCTGCAGCCTAACGAAGCCTCTTTATAGGCACAGCCAAGTGGCTGCCAGGTGGAGCCCATCACTTCGTCTCAATCCCAGCAAGAAGGTGCAAAGCATCTCATTAAAGGGTTGTTGGACGGGAGCACAGCCTCTCAAAGAGCATCTTCTCAAGAAAAAGGAGTTTCAAACCAGCATCGCAGTCTCCAGGGAAAGCACGTTCCCACATCCCACGTTTGTAGGGAAGCTGCTCTCAGGAGCAGCCCTAAGGGTCCATCCACAGCCAACCCCACCACTCTTAAAGTTAGCGATAACCACACCTTCACGCACAAGTCCGTAGTTGTACGGCAGCAATGCCACGAGTATTTCAAGAGTGCAACCGTACCCTTTTATCTTCGCTCTCGGGGAAGACTTACAAAGCAAGTTAAAGGACAATATTCCCCGCAGGTGTGTCTGTTAAAAGGGGCCCCAGATCGAACCTCCACCACCTGTGAGCATCAAAGTGCCTCTAAGCAAACAACCGGGGGAACGAACCATCTGCTACCGGCAGCTTGACCTCAACCTACACCACCGTTTGCAACCGTGAGTTACTGTAACCCACACGTTAAAAAAAAACCAACCAACAAAACCCTAAAGATACGGATTTTAGCACTGAGCAGTGTGAAACACTACCGTAATTTTAATGCAGTTACTTCAGATCAAATATGCATGGCGGTTTATGGCTAAAAGTACGACAAGGAGTCCCCGGCCCTTGCAGCTGGTTCAGTGTCTCATTATAATCCTCCTGGTTCATAAAAGCAATTCATTGCCTTGCAAAAACTAAACCTTTATCGTTAATTCCAAGCCAGCAGTTACTGAATCTACAACCCGACACCAAATAAATTGATCCGACCAGAACTCATTTTCTTTGCGCTGCTCATTGTCGACACTCAAGACAAACATCAGTCATGCTTCGCCTTCAACTACAGAATTCATGGCAGGGAAAAGCGTAACGTGCAGAACATGCTTATTTAATAGAAAAAGTACAGCTTGACAGAGACACCCACTCTAAAATTAACTCTGCCTCAAAGCACAGCTTATGTTTGCCACTGAAGAAGCACCTTCTAAATCACAGAGAAATATTCTGCAGCTGAATATTGCCGGGGTATCGGCGTGAAGGTGCTTCATGTCTTGGCAGAGGAAAACACGTTAAAATAGGAGGCTTTAAGGATTCAGGATGCATCGCTGCTGAGGTGGATAAATGCTGTATAACGTATTAATGGACCACTTTCTGTAGCCATCTGATGACTGGTGAACATAGACCTGCCAGACAAAACGCAAGGCAGGAAATCCATTTACTTCGGCTTTTCCCCAGCCACACCTGCCAACCGCAAGCTGGCGATTTATAAGAAGGAAAGAAGGTAGAAGGCATTTATCCTGCATCCCTGTGTGATCCAAACCCAAAAAAGCTCTTTAAGAACAAGCACCGGTCTAACTCTTGCTCACCAATAAGCAACAGTCTAAATTTCCTGGCAGCTGGAGCACCCTGAGGAGAACGCGGCATCCGAACGGCGTAGTGGGGTCTAACGTTCTCCACGCACAGCGTAACTTTCTAACGGAGAAAAATCTGTATGGGCTTACTGAGCGAGCGCTCGTTTTCCTCCGTACAGCGACAAAGAGCCAGCAAAGAGAACCATAATTCATTTTTTCTCTAATTTCACAGGCAGCATGGTCACTATTCCGATCATCTCTCCGTAATCCCGTTCCCAGCCCCAAAATAACCCTTAAGCCAACACGATTACAAGTAATAACACTGCCTGTACAGACCCACCCTGAAAAACCCGAAGCACGGCGAGTTGGACAAAGCCAGGTTTTTTCTGGCTGAAGAACCCCCATTTCCATCTCGCCAAGGGTGAATTTTCACAGCTTCAACGTCAGGAATTGCTACAACAGACCTTTTCCAGAGGAAGGCTCACATTTCGACGGCAACTCCTCAATGCCCAGATTTCTAGGCAGCGAACACACCGGACTTGGGAGAGAGCTTCAATAAAACAGCAAGGAGATTATTTTTTTTTCCCCTCTTTCCTGAATTACTCCTTTTTCCAAGCAAGCTCTTTGCCAAGCATCAAGACAAAATAATACCCTCTACGTTCACCCTTTTTCACCTTCTCTGCTCAGCGCTGGCAAGAAATTTGGGGTCCGTCACACGAGGCTTTGCTTTACGGGGATGTCCCCAAGAGCCACCCAGGACATCCCTATCGTATCCTCCGAGGGTGCTGGGAGAGCTCGGGTGCTGGATGGGCATGGGGTGCTCCTCCAGCCGGGCAAACAGCAATAAATCTCTCTTGGGATTGTGCTGCCTCAGGATTTTCCGGCACCGGACAACGCCGGTGTAAAGCCCTGGGGCCGTGGGACACTGCAGATGCCATTATTTTATGAGGGGGTGTATAAAAATGAAGCGTTACCTGTAAAACAAGTAGGGCCTAAAGGAGAAAAGGGGGTGTCCAGATCCACACCTTGGCAACT
>NW_009601333.1:1619-1838 GCF_000690535.1 Cariama cristata | reverse complement strand
TGATGGAGTCGGTTAAATAACTCTCAAAAATCCCTTTATACTGGAAGAAACAGAGAAGAGAAAGGGTGAGCGACGGCAGCTCAGAGCCAGCCTGGGCGGACTGAAGGGCTGGGGAGCAGAGGTTCAGTGTCCTGATTCATGATTAAAGACAAAATCCAGCAAAAAGCCATCTGGCTCAGCCGAGGAGCCGGGCCACCCCTCTTGCATGGCGTGGGGCCA
>NW_009601333.1:1074-1387 GCF_000690535.1 Cariama cristata | reverse complement strand
CTCCCACCTGAATCCCTTGCTGCCGGCACAGGCTTGGTGCAGGAGCGATGCTCACCGTTGTTAACGCCTGCTTTGCAAGGGTCTCGAAAGCCTCTGCAACGTTGATGTTGTTCTTGGCGCTGACTTCAAAATACGGGATGTCTTTCTCCTTGCACCAGGCTGAGGCGATCTCCTTGGGTACCTGCGGGAAAGGAGGATGGAGCCACAACGCAGCCCTGCCCGCAGCTGCTGGAGCATTGGCGGAGGGGACCCTCCTCGCCCATCCGGGCGCTGCTGGGTGAGGGCAGGGGGCTGGCGGGTGAGGGAGCACAGC
>NW_009601333.1:0-1035 GCF_000690535.1 Cariama cristata | reverse complement strand
GCAGCGGGGGGACGCTGCTTATGCCCTCCGAGAGGCACCAGGGAGGCGGCAGGACCGGGTGCCCAGCGACTCCTTCCCTGGGAGCCCTGGGATCCATGGGAGCAGAGGAAGAGGGCTGGTTCTGCAGGTGAAGGATCAGCGCTTGGAAGCCGTTGGGGCACTAAGGCGTCCCAACCCACGCACCCAGCTCTCTCTCCTCCACCCTTACCTGCCGATCGCAGATGTCTATTTTGTTCCCCAGCACGACCATGGGGAAATCTTTCTCTCTTGGAATGACCTTCTCCAGAAAATCATCTCTCCAATTGTCCAGGGACTCAAAGGACTCCCTGTCCGTCACATCGAAGGCCAGCATGCAGCCGTCTGAGCCTTTGTAAAAGGTTGACACCATGGATCGGAATCGCTCTTGTCCCCCCGTGTCCCAGATCTAGGGCAGAGAAGGGCACGGGTACAGACACATGACACGGGCGGTGCAGGTGTTTGCAGCCCTGTGCTCTGGGGACCAGCTTCAGGGAGTGCTGAGCCCCCAAAACTCACGTGGGATTTCAGTATAGTTCATGGATGCTCAGGGCTACTGAGAACCAGGCCCTGCAAATGCAGCCCCGCACCGCACTACACCAGTAGGCATTTGGGGACAGCAGGACATGGTGGGACACACGTGCCCACGGGATCGGGGCAGGCACCCCAGGCGGTCCCGGCCCCGCTCACCTGCAGTTTCAGGGGGGTGTTGTCCACCGCCAGGACCTTGGTCAGGATGCTGGCGCCCAGCGTGGTGCGGTAATCTTCGTAAAACGTCTTGTGCACGTACTGGTGCAGGAGGGAGGTTTTGCCCACGCTGGTGGGAGGGAAGGGACACTGGTGAGGCTTTGCACTGCAAAGCCGGGCTCGAGGGGTCGGTCGCAGCAAGGACGGGGGCTGCACACCCAGAGACTCCCAGGCCAGCGCACACATGGGGCTTCCCTCCCGTCGCCAGCGCCGCTCCTTACCCCAGAGCTCCTATGATAATGATCTTCAGATCCACCTTCTTGCTGGCATCCA
>NW_009601332.1:0-2200 GCF_000690535.1 Cariama cristata | reverse complement strand
AAGCGGTCCCGAGTTTCCTCGTACAAGGACTGGGAAGATGGCCGTGACGAGGCGGGCAGCCCCGAGGAGGAGGATGATGATGATGAGGAGACTGATCGGAGCAGCCGGAGTGCTCGCAAGGACAGGTGGGTCTGCATGGAGGTTCCTGGAGCGAGCGGTGGCACCGGGCGCTTTACAGCCCTTGGGTCCCTGCCAGGGGAACGGGCATGGGGTGTGAGCACTGCCAGCGCCTGTGGGGGCTGCGTGCTGCAGCAGGCAGGGCTGTAACGTCCTGTGTGGCAGGGGGGTCTGGAGAGCTCCTCGGGAGAAGACTGTGGGGCACCTCTGTAGATCTGAGGAGATCTGCAGAAAGCTTTTTCAATGGTGCCATCCCTGAGGTGTTATGGGCAGGAGTGCTTTTACATGCTGTTAGGCCTGCCAATACCAGCCATCCTAGTTGTGAGACTGTCTGCTTCCTGACGCTTGGAGGCAGTGGCCTGCTCAGGAGTGCGCGTGTCTGAGAGCATCAGCAGACTTGGTGGGCTGTTAGCAGAGGATGGAGAGAGCGCTTTTAACTATAAGCTGCTGCTCTAGCAGAGGTTAGAACTAGAGTTGTATGAGACAAGTGAAAGGGCAGCTATTCCTGAGCGCTTTTGAGCTTTTCTTCTCTCTGCTCTACCTTTCCAGGCATTACCGTTCTGTCCATGTGGAAACACCTTCCTACACAGGGGGTGTCAGCGAGGAGTTTTGGGAACGCAGCCGGCAGCGGGAAAGGGAGCGTCGGGAACATGGTGTCTTTGCCTCCTCCAAGGAGGAGAAGGAACGAAAGAAGGAACACAGTAGGGATCGGGACCACGATTATAAACGGGATCGCGGTAACTGCTCAGAGATCTTTGTGACTTTTCGTGCTTAGGGTTTGGGCTTGTCCCTCAGCCTGTTTGTAGTCCTTAGCTAATGTTCATGGTGTTCTCTGCAGCAGGCTTGGGAAGCCCGTTTGTGCACTGACCACGTGATCTTACTTTCTTTTTGCAGAGGAGCGGGACAAAAGTCGTCACAGCAGCAGATCAGACAGAGATGGCTCATCGGAGCGGAGCAGCAGGAGGAGTGAACCAGAGAGTCCCAGACATCGGCCCAAAGGTAGGAGTGGGACCTGGTGGAGTTCTCTTTGTGCAACCTAACAGGAAGGGGCTTGTTCTTTTTCTGGTTTTGACAGGACAAGCGTGGGTGAAAAAGCCTGTATCCTTTAATGTTTGTGGTTAGGGCAAGCATAAAACTCCTAGCTCAGCCTGGATCTGGAAGCAATCTCTCAGCTCTGTGTGTATGAAAATCTGTCTGATCTCTGTGCAGTGGGGTCTGTTTGGGTCTATGTGATAGAAATGTGATCTTTTGGCAATTTTCCTTGGAATTGCTAGGTCAGCTCCTTCTCTTAAAGGGAGGGCAAATGGGTACCCACTGTCCGTGCTCCTTGCTGGAAGGTGTAAGGTGGCTCCAGGTGCCTGGGGTCAGTGTTTGAACATCAGGTGTCAAACCCCATCTCCTCTGCCTAGATGCAGCCACGCCATCTCGTTCCAGCTGGGAGGAAGATGATAATGGCTCCAGCAGTCCCCGCCGCTCACAGTGGGAATCTCCCTCACCCGTGCCTTCCTATCGAGACTCAGAGCGCACCCATCGGGCATCATCACTGCGGGACACGGACCGGAGAGACCGGGACAGGTATCAGTGCCTGCAGAAAGGGGAAGGTGTGCGTAAGAGAAGCACCTGTCTGCGGGCACTGATTGCTCCCTCGTGCTGTTTTTTCAGGTCTGTGAGGAGCAGGTACTCGGAAAAGACGCCATTGCCCACCCCGTCATACAAATACAACGAGTGGGCTGACGATCGGAAGCACCTGGGGGCCACGCCACGACTGTCCAGAGGGAGAGGTGAGGAGCCTGGGCTGAGCTGCCTAGGCTGGGCAGCGGCGAAATCCCCTTCCCCTGCACTGTGCAAGACTGGGCTCTGCTCTGTGATTTTCTCTGGAGCGGCTGGCCCGTACCCAGGCTGACCAGCTCACCCCCTCTAGGGCGGCGTGCAGACGGGGAGGAGGGCATTGCCTTTGAGACGGAGGAGGAGCGGCAGCAGTGGGAGGACGACCAGCGGGTGAGAGCCCGAAGGCGGGCAGTGAGCGGGGCAGACAGCGGAGGAGCGGACTCGGGGCTGCCGGGCTCGGCTGGCTGGGCCCCGG
>NW_009601331.1:0-6400 GCF_000690535.1 Cariama cristata | reverse complement strand
TGGAGTAAGGGCGTTCAAGCCTTTCCCGCCGTCAGCGGGGTCGCTTTCAGCCGCGGCCTGGTGCCGGTGGCGCCTTCCTGGCTCTCGCTGTGAGACCCCGCAGTCAGCCTGGTGCTGGGTCTGGGCCTCTGGCCTCTGTCAGGCTTTGTTAGTGCTGGACAGCTGAAATAATCTTTGCGTGGTTTGGGGAATTAAACGTAAAAGCGTGTACCTGAAAAGGTAGCTGGCTAGCTTGTTCTGTTTTACAAGATGCTTGCAGGGCAAAGAAGCTAGTCGCTATGCCGAAATGTGCTAGGCCCCTGCCGTGCGCACTGCTCCACCCAGACAGGTCTTTGCTGGTGTCAGGAGCATGCATGGAAGGCACGTTAGGCCCATGGTATTAAAGTGCAGTCGCTTTATGAGAGAGACTCTTTACTGTTGTTGCAGCAGTACTAACTCACTCCAACTTTTTGTTTATCCCTAAGAAGTTTAATATGTATTTTCCAATATTAATTCCAGTATTTAGTGTGTTAATTCTTGAGCTGCCTTGGCCATCACATGGTGTGCTGGGTATAACACCATATTTGATCCCTGGTTATCTATGGAATTTCACTTGCCCACCTGCTTATCGTCCAGCTTTTCTGTTTATATTCTGAATCAGTTACATTATCCTAAGCCTCCCTGTTTTCCTCTTTCTCTGATTCTTTTGGTATCCTAGATTCTACAAAGCTGACTGCTGTTCCTGCTTCACTTATGTGTGTTCATAACCATTACTCACAGAATCTTGCAACATGAGTGGCACTTCTGCTCCCTCTCCCATCTAAGACCATTTCAGGGAGGGAGAGACTCTGTAACAGAGGGACTGCTTTGCATGTTGGCTTTTTGTCTCCAGAAGAGGCCTGCTCACTTCCTGTAGCAGCCCTCATTGTCTCTTTTGAGCTTCTCCAGAAGAGAAGCAACTAGGAGTAGGGTGTCAGTTAGTGAGGAAGAAAAGGTATTGTAAAACTAACGATGTGCAAGTCTTGGATGATTCTGTCTCTGTCATTGTGAAGGAATTCCTGTGGAAGTATGTGAGAACTGAGAAGGTATAATTACTTTCACCTAACATTATTCTGGTTTCTAGCTATGCTTAGCTACAGTCACTTCTGTGCATTTAGGACCCCTCAAAGTATTCCTCTTCCATGTACTTGTGCGATCTCCCCTAGAAATTGCATCTTAGTATCAACAACATTCTTTGGCAGCAAGCTACACGGGGTTGCCCTGTTGCACAGAGTATCAATTCCTGTTTTTCATTTTGTACCTGACTCATTTTGTTTGGTGCCTCATAGCTCTTCTACTGGAATAGGCTGTTTACCCATTTCCTCTGTGTTCTTCTTGGTATTGTATATCTGTATTCTTTTTCCCTTAAGTCATTTACTTTACAAAATCTTAATCTACAAGGTCATTCTTTATGCATTTGATCATCCTTGTTACTCTTGCAGGCTGTATTTAAGATGTGACTGAGCCCTGCGTTTATAAGGTGGCATAATAAAATTACCCATTTTATTTTCTGTTTCTTAGCAATTTCTGATTTTTTTCTTTTTTGATTGCTACTCAGTGTTGAGCAAAACTCTACCAAACTCCAAGATTTCCCTTGAGAAATGAGGCTTATTTCTCACCTAGACTGAATTTTTTTTATTTGCTTATTTAAATGTCTAATCTAACAGTTAGGCCTGCATGGATAGCTCCCTGTTGAGCGTTAGGAAAGTTCATCAGTACAGTTTAATTGCTGTATGTGGTTTCTTAGTTTTAGAGTAAAATTCAGTGGGACAGAATGAGTGGTCCTAAGTAGAATAGTTCTGAACTTTAAGCTTAGTTTTCCTGCATCTCTTGTGGGTGCTCAAAGTTCAGATAAATAGTAGAATCTAGGTCTTGTTTTTTTTGCCATTTCAGTTACTTTTGACCCTTTTTTTTGTTCTAATGAATCTATATGAATACTTTTTGTTTCAAATTAATAAGAGAGAGAGAGAGATTCTGTTCTAAAATTATGTTCTTGTGATTCTCGGTGACCGTGCAAGTAGTGTATGTACTGTGGTACAGAGATAGCAAATGCTTACCAAATGGATGAGAAAATTGATGGCATTGTATAGCAACTGAAATAAAAAGTCCATTGTAGGATATGATTTTAAGAAGAAACTTTTAAGGGCTATATGTAGTAGTATTATTATCTCAGTTTTGACATGTTTAACGTATAGCTATTTTTTAAAAGTCCTGTATTGCATGGAAGCTTGCCTTGTTCATTTCCATAATTTAAGAATTTTCCTGTTTGAAAAGTAAAAATAAACATAGTTTGTAAAACACAGTCCTGTTTAAATTCCCTTTTCTTTTTGCAGCAGATGGAATGCAAGCAAAAACAGACAAGATAAGATCTTCTCTGAAGAGTGTGAAAAAAGATACAGGAAAACCAGAGAAACTTAAATATAAGCCACTCACTGGGAAGGTGTTTTACCTCGATATTCCATCAAATGTGATCTCTGAAAAAATAGGAAAGGACCTCAAAGAGCTAGGAGGGGTAAGTTAATGAGCAGCGATCTTCATGAAACTAGAAGAAAATCTGTGCTTGTGGAATGCCTTTTCCATGTTCTTTGTGACTGTTTTAATGTTATTTGTATCTTCTATGTAATGGGATTTTATTTTTCTATGTTTATCTTAATGTTTAATATGAATAATTGGCTTATCAACAAATTATTTTGTTTGTTTTTTTTTTTTTGCTAGAAGCTGCTTTGCTAATTGTAACAAAAGTGTTTATTATAAAGGTTTGTTTCCAGTTGATTATTCATTGGTTTAAAATGTATCCAAATTTAGTAAGTTTCATTGTTTGAGGTTACTTTTTCTTTTGCTACTTCTGACAATATAGACACCTTTACATATTGGAACTAAAGTTGTTCAGCTGAACCTGAAACAGTTTAGAGGAAGTGTTTTGCATATGCTTACTAAAAGTCAGTAACTTCAGTAAGTACTTTCTGCACAGAGTATGTTAATGAGCATTTTTAAATACTCTTATTTAAATCATAAATTTTATAAGCATCTTAACACTTTTTTTTTTCCTAATTCTCTCTTCTGTATGGAAGAAACCCTTTGATACAAGCAAATGCAGAGTATCACAGTAACACACAAGCAATGCAATTGCTTAGTCCACTTTAAAGTTGAGTATTTTGAATTAGTGTAGAGGAATCTTGGCTGTTGAAATATTAAACACGCTTTAACCACAAAAGCAAAAGTGATCTGTTTAAATTGCTAGCTGTTCTGAGCATTGCTTTGGCAATACTTCTTTGACCTCAGGAGTGCTGAGCAGTTTTATGAAACTGACACTTTTAAATCAAGATGCTGTCTGAACTTATAGGAGAGGCAAGGAATAGCAATAACATGGTTTCGAGCTGAATTAATCTCTTTACATTTAGCATTAAATAAGTGCATGCTATCTTTTGTCTGTCTCTAAAACAGAATTTTGGGAACTCATATGTGAAAGGTAAGGTTGCAAATCAGAGACTGAAAAGGAAGTTTTTCTCTTATTCTGAGGAGTATATGCCTAAATCTGAGGTGCCCGGCACCCTCAGGTCCAACTGCCACATGTGTTTTGTTGTTACTTGTGCAGAGTGCACTCAAAAGTACCTCTTTCTGTCTGTCACGTTTCTGGAAAAGGTACCTAGAGCAGAATTGGAAGGCAGTTTCAAGCTTGCTGCCTATGTGATTTATGCTTTCCATACTGATTAGTGGAGAAAAGGAAAATATTTTAAGCTACATAAACTGGCAAGAAACAACGAGGCAAATAAAGCTGATAATCGCACAACAGTCAGTAACAAAAGACTGAAGGAGCAAAATGGAAGTGAATAAGCATAGGATAACCACATATTTTGTCTTGCTGACTATGAAAATATTATGAACCTACTTAAGTCTTGTACATTTTTGAGAAATGTTATAAATACTGTAGATATGAAACATGGTAACTATCCTGAAATTTTAATTTTTCTGCTGGTTCTAAACTCAATGAATTTATAGCTTCTCGCAAACTGTAAATTACATTTGTGTACATATGCCTTTAAGTTTAGCTGAACACTTCTATGTAATTTCTGTTACACAAAATTTATATAAACCGTGATTTTCCTTTAATTGTTCTGTTATTTCTCAATGCGGTGTTTGAATTCTTCTATTTGGAAAGTGTTACAGCTAGATAGTTCGAAGAATGATAATGAAACAAAGCAAAGCTTTTTTGATAGAGATTACAAAATTAAGAAATTGAAATTAGAATTCATGACTGGTAAGATGCTACTACAGCTCAGTTGTAATTGTCATTCAGATCTTTAGAAAATAAATTCTCGTTAATTCAATGTTTTAGAACTTAATTATTCTAGAAGTTGCGTCACTTTTCTTTGAAGTATGCAATGTAAAATTAACTTACTGATCTATTGTCCTGAAATAATTATTTCCTTTATATCTTTATATTTAGAGAGTGGAGAGTTTTCTTAGTAAAGATATCAGCTATCTAGTGTCTAATAAGAAGGAGGCAAAATTTGCACCAACTCTTGGTCAGATTTCTCCTGTTCCTAGCCCAGAATCTGCACGTAATGGGGGAAATAGTTCGCCTCATCCTAGCAACCAAAAAGATCGACATGACGGAAGTTCATTTAAGATGGCAGATACAGTAAGTTTCTTAGTAATACTGCAAATCAGGTATGACCCATGGGATATGCTCTTACAACTTTTCTCCCGTTTTGTTTCCTAAAGATGGCAACAGTTCCTTGGCTGAATAAGGTTTTGGTTGGGTAGGTTTGGATAGGCTTGCGATGGCATCCAGTGGTTCCTGTCTCTTTAGCAACATGGCCTATTAATATCTGACTGCTGTGATGTTGTTAATGCAGATACCTACAGAAGCAGTCTTTGATAGTAGTTCAAGGAAATAATTAAAAAGTAACATGATAAATATGAAGTTTTTCTGAGCTTTTTCTTAGAGGATCACATTGATTGCAACAATTAGTATCTGAGTTTGTGTAGGTTTATGTGAAGTTTCTTACATGGGCAAGTCTTGCATCCTTTCAAAATACAGTTGGAAACAATTAACTGTGGTATTTACATGATTATGTAAATATGTAATTGGCTATGAGCCAATCTGTGGGCTGGTCTTTGCATTGCATAGATGAGATCACCTCATTTTGCAAACAATGTGAGTGGGTCAAGGCATGCTTGTCATGAATAAACAGCATACAGTACAAAAGGAGATGCAGTGGTGGTAGAAAAGATTGGGATAAGACGGAGACTATGGTTATATTCATGACTGTTAGCTTAATTTGGCACAAGTCCAGCTGATAAAACCTCATCTTTTGGCATGTGCCACTGCTTATTCCCACCATCTGTGGTGTTCCAGCACTAACATTGCCTAAGCCATGCAGTGACCTGCTTTGGCTGAAAATGGTTACTTGCTGGGGTTTTTAAGTTTTTTTTCCCTCTAGACTGTATTAACCGTAACCTTGTGGGGAAGATGCGAATTTATGAAAAACAGCAGTATGGTGAACAAAAGGAGACTATCATAGCTAAAATATGTATTTGTTAGAAACAATGTAAATTGCCTTACCTTTTGTGTTTTTGAGATGAGTTCTAACTTGCTACAAATGTGTTTCTGTTTTAATACAGGTACGTATGAGCAGAGGAAAATCCTTAGTTGAAAAAGCAATCAAAGAGCAGGTAAGCCATATAATAAATGAATTCATACTTGAGAAACTTTGGGTTTGCTCTTCTAGAAAACAAGCAGTAGTAATAGTGGTCTTAGTGGTCTAAGAGAGAAGTCCCTCATGGAACGCTGTCCTGGTTTGGCTAAAACAGGACTATTTCTCCTTTCAGTAGAGTTTTTCCTTCAGTTAAGTTTCTTCTAAGTAACTGCACTTTCTGAAGTTGGCTACTTATTTTTCAGACAATATATGCTTTCAGAATTGATAACACTTGGTGTTTATAGTTGTTACGAAGGTGACGGGGGGATTGGTATCCAGAAAGGCCCATGTTTATACTTGTCCCTATGAGAACCAAGGCCACTGCTGGCTCTCTTATGGTCCACAAATGAAAAGGCGTAAAGGGGTCATCCCTGCGGGAAAGTGCAGACAGGACAGGTGACCAAAAACTGACCAATGAGGTATTCCATCCCGTACACGTGGATATTCAGTATAAAGCTCAAGGATCACGGGGGTCAGCCCTTCTTTGATGGCCAGTATCCCTATGGGACTCTGCTCACTCTCCTGCCTCTGATCTGTATCTGTACATTCCTGAATCCGGTTCCTGTCTGCTGCGGAATCCAGTCTGGGACATCCAGCTGCACACTCTGCTGCGTGTGCACTGCGAGCTGCTGTGGCATGTGGTCCCATAATCATCATTGGGAAATTCAATATTGGTTTTG
>NW_009601330.1:5624-12682 GCF_000690535.1 Cariama cristata | reverse complement strand
GCACGGGGACTCCCGTGTTTAATTTTCCTTCCTCTAAGGCTCCTCCATTGTCTGTCAGAGGTCCCAGGGAGGGATCTCTGTTTGTCTGCCTTCCTTGCAAAGGAAGAGGTGCTCACAGCCTTTCCTCAGGACAGCACAGGCTCTCAGCAAGGAGGGTGTCAGCAACAGTGTCTGTAGTATCGAGAGACAGGCCATTCGTGCTCTTGCACGGCCCCTTTCACGCTGCAGTGTTGCCAGCGGGAGTGGAAGTACTTTGGTGCCTGTGGGCAATGTGCTGCCTGAATCCAGCCGAGGTTCATTTTATACTGTTTGTCTTTTACAGGATTTGTTCTGGGAGGTGCGTTTGGTGTCTTCACAGCTGGCATCGACACAAACGTTGGGTTTGACCCCAAGGATCCATATCGCACACCAACTGCAAAAGAGGTCCTCAAAGATATGGGGCAGCGAGGTATATCCTATGCAAAGAACTTCGCCATTGTGGGCGCCATGTTCTCCTGCACCGAATGTGTAGTAGAATCTGTGAGTAATAACTTCTTAAGCATTAAGAAATGTTTTCTTATACACTTAATAATCTCTTTTACTAGATCCCAATAAGCATGTATATGCCCTTTGTAATAGGCAAGGAAGTAGGCTAGTGTGTTCTGTTTCTTGGCCATCAAAGCTTTTCAGCTTTGAGACCTATCTTCAGAATTGCTGTTCTCTGAGAGAATGAGCTGAAGAGCATGCAACAGCAAGGTCCTTTGCAGTTCAACTCCTGAATGTATGGGCAAGTGTAGGCATTACTTCTTAAAGCCCTAGCTACAAGCACTTGTTGTTACTTTAAAACATCAAACTGCGAGTTGCAACATGGTAATTTGAGCTTCTAAAAATTCCGTATGCAGAAAGGGATCCTTTGATGAAAGTTCTTAAGTAACAGACCTATTTTCATCTTGCCCCTACAGCAAGAAATGACCTTGTGCAGCTCAGTGGTAAATCTATCATCCATTTTCTTAAATAGGAAAATTAGCCTGTTATGAATTTGAGTACTGCCTTTTAATTGAAAGACAGAATTATTTCTTAACTTGACTAGATGAGAAGCGTATCTGCTCACACAATGGAGCGGAAAAAAGAGCTCTCGCTACACTGGTGAAAAACTAGCATGCTCTGGCTATGGAAATAGTACGTCTTTGTCAGGATGGTGCTGTGGCTTTCACATGTGCTGAGAACCAGGCTGCATGGCCAGGCTCAGCGTTGCACTCATGTAGTTATAGTGCCTTTGAAATCTCTGAGCTGGTGCTAGCGCACAGTGCTGCGTTCTGGGGGCTGTATCAGCTCACCTGAGAATCTTTGCCATAACACTGCATTGCACCATATGGATTTGTCTTACCTCTCCCTGTGACCTGTTCCTTCCTCTCCTCCTGGCCCTGCCAGTCTTGTGTTTGAGAGTGCAGGGGGCCATCTGCTGAGAACAGAGGGAAAAACATACTCCGCGGAGAAGGGGCTGGAAGGTCATTTAATCTTTCTTGGTATTAGTACAGATACTGAGTGTTTATTCTGTATTTACTTGTTCACTCTGATTTTTAATTCCACAGTATCGTGGGAAGTCAGACTGGAAGAATAGTGTTATTAGCGGCTGCATTACAGGAGGAGCAATCGGCTTCAGAGGTTGGTAGTGCCTGCTGTGAACTATTTCTGTGATAGGACTCTCATTTGGTTATGCAGCATCCAGTATTTTTAACAGAACATGCACTACAAATCTCTTTGCATGGGGTTATGGTGATGTCAACATGAGAGTGTACTCCAGACTGGCAGAACTGCTCTCGCTACTGCTTTCCTGTCAGCTTGAAGGATATGTGTGGGTAGGGAAGTCTTAGTCGTACAGGACAGTGAGAGTGGAGGAAAATCAACAGAATTGACTCGAAAGAAAAATCATGAAATGGTGTTAGCTATCCACACTTTCTGTGGTGGTGTGGGGAGGGAGCCAAAAATACATTCTGAGCAACTCTCTGAAGCTACAGCTCTTGTGGTAACAGAGCTCTACTTATATTTACTATTTCACTGGCAGCAACTCTGTTAATTTGCACAGTGTGTGAAATGGTTTTCTGCTTTCTCTCCTATCAATTCAAAGAGATGATTCTATTTAGCTGTAAAAGAGCAGGACCACTGGGATTTTAGTCCAGCAGGCACTGGTGGGGACTTCAGGAAGCCTTGAGTGCTAACAACATCTGCAGAAAAGCCCCAAGTAGGAAGAGAGCTGCTGTGCTCATCAGAAGTATCAAACTCTCACCTCTCCTTAAGAAAAAAAAACTGTCCACAGAGCATAAAAGAAAAGAAAGTGCTCTTGAAAGCGCTTCTAATTGAGCTTGTTAAGTTGTATCTGTCCTGGACCTAATCCTCTTGGAGCTTTCAAAGCAGTAGCTGCTCTTCCAGTTCCTCCCTAGTCCAGCAGCGAAGCCACTTGCAGCACTCGGACCAGAGTGCATTGAAATCCGCAATGGCCACTGGTGTTTTCGGTCCCTTTGGGGGAGAGTTAGCAAGACAGCGCCCAGCCAGCGTGCCATGCTAGTCCAGCCGTGGCAGTTTTAAGTCCAGTGTGTGCCAGGTTCTCCCCCATCGCCGTTTAAGGTAGTGCCAGTGTTCCCTGGTAGCAGACCGCCAGCTTCCTGCAGTTGTAAGCTCTTCAAGCCAGCACAGCACAAGCTAGTTGCTGGGAAGAAAAGTATCTTTCCTATTTTGTCTCATTCTTTCCCACCCTTTTTGCATTGCAGCTGGTTTGAAGGCAGGGGTTATCGGCTGTGGTGGATTTGCCGCTTTCTCTGCTGCAATTGATTATTATCTACGGTAACAGTGGAATCCCTTGGGAGCAAGTTTCCCTTTTGTTCCAGTGCTGCTGCTAAGAGCCTGCATCACGGCAGAAGAACCATCAGGCTTACCTTTCCACTGCTTTTGGAGTCCTGATCAGCGCGAGCTGGATGGTGTTGGCCGCTTTTCCTGAATGACTAACAATAATCTGGCTCTAAGCCCTGGCGTGCTGCTTCAGGCAGACTTGTGGGAGTATGCAAGGATGGAGCCAGGCGCAGTGAGCAGTATCTCCAGGATGGATCAGCTGACTGTCAGTTTCCAGGAAACAAGCCTGGACTCTGAGTTTTTTTGATCCTTTGGGTCTGATTTTGATTAAGTTTGTTGCTAGCATCAAAAGAAGCAGGAGGACAATCTTCAAAAGAAATGCAGTGATTTAGGTTACCGTATATTTGAATGTGCTGCAAGTGTTTAACAGTTAGCAGTTTGCAGCTTGCCATACTGTTGGGGAGAGGTAAGATCCTGTGGAGAAGTAAGTTTGTTCCAGGCTTTTCTTAAAATACCAGCTGAAGACAAACCACCATCTGTACAACTTGTCTTATTTCAAGTACAGAGCGAGCCAGATTTCTTTACCATGTCTTAAAGGGAAAAGCAAAAAGGAATCCTTAGCCTTAGAACCATGCGGTTACTGGCAGATGAACAAAACCGTTTAAGGGGGGAAAAAAGAGGTTGTTGCAGAAGTATAATTCTCTGTAGCCACTTGGCTAGCCCGATTTAACCTCGCTGTGGGAGTACAAATAATCTTGCTACTGCTTTAACTGCCACAGGCTCACACCATTAGTTCCAGCAGTTTGATAGTGAGACTAGAAAGCAGAGTTGTGAGAATAAACTGCTGTTAGACAGCTAACTGGGCATTCATTTAACACACAGTCTGTTTCCCCGTCACGTCCCTGTACCACCTCTGAGTGCCCCAGTCTTACACTGGGGGAAGTGAAGTGTTAGTTCTGCAGAACATTGGTACTGAAATCAAAACATCTGTTCATTAGCTTAACGAGCTGCTCCCTTTTTGATTTGCATTCGTGTTAGCCCTCTTGCTTTTCTAACTGAGCTCTGTTCTCAGGCCTCAGGGTGTAATTTTTATACTCGGAATAGTTCAGGCTGATTTTAACCTTCATTGAGCTAGTCTGCAAGGGCAAACACCCACCCCCTTTTTGAGCGGGATTTCAAATTCAGTGCACACACCTAACAGAGGTTCTCCCACCCACTTCCCCTCCTTTGCATCCACAGTTTGACATCCCAGAATGGTGACAGCACTTGCTTACCTGGAAGAGCAATAGTGTGGATGCTACAGTGGTCAGTTTGGAGGCATATTGTCCCCCATTCCCACATGGGAAGAAGTGGGAAGATGGCACCATGTGATCTATCAGATGAGGCTTCCAGATCGCCTGATGTCCCTTGCTGTGCCTGTTCAGTATCCTCAGGCCAGAAGCTGTACAAGTCAGCTGAATTTTAAGCTTGAGTAATTCTGGGCTGATTAAACAGGCTGGCTCCAGACAGTCCAGGGTTTTTTCTCCAGAATGTACTGAAATGCAAGGATGTAGCCCAAACCATAAGATGTCTCTTAAAAGATTGCCTGGCACAATGCCTGTGCTTATACCACTGAAGTGCAACTAGCAAGGTTTCCACGACAGAAAGAGAAGAAGCTGTGATGCCAAGGTGATCAGTTAGTGCAAACAGCAACACCACAGGGCTCCTTTTGTGCAAATGTTGGGGCTTTGCATTTTTATTAACATTTTTTTTTCCTCCTCACATGGTTTACAGCCATTTAAAGTTTATAATCTACAGAAATTGAAACAGAACACAAACAAAAATATATCCTTAACAACTTTTGAAAGTCAAATATTAATTAACAGTTCTATTCTACCTGTAGCTGCAGGAGTCCACCCCCCTCTTTTCTTTCCTGTAGGGACAAGCAAAAGCCAATCATGGGGACAGCCGCAGCCTGTTGTGCCAGGGCTGTGTGGACCGGGCCTCCAGCCACTGTGGCGTGGGGTGGGAATTTGGCTGTACAGAGTCTCCATCTGGAATGACAGTATCGTGGACACATGTAACAAATCAGACACACACAGGGATCTGTTGTGCAGTCAGATCGAAAACTCAGCCTCCTTACTGGGTCCAGGGCCAAGACAGACGCCTGGTTATTTTCTGCAATGCTGTTTCCCTTCTGTTTAGCTGGTAGTCAAGAGGAGCAGGGTCTGGAGTGTGAGCCCTTTGGAGGGGGACTAAAAGACCTCCCCTCCTTTAGTTGCTTTGCTGGTGCAGGGCCGGCAGGTGCTGCCTTCCCCGGGGAGGTGGGCTTAGGACATACCTGGTGCATCAGTGGCAGGCGGCCGGGCTCTACCTGGAACAGTCTGTTAGTCGGGAGGGTAAAGGCAATGCCACTGTTAGCAGGGATACGCTTGGTCACTTCTCATCCATCTCCATTTGGCACAGGAGTGCACAGGGCCAACGCAATCGGGGAGGGAGGGCTTTTCCCACGAGAACACGGACTCGGCTCACAGAGCGAAAGGTTTTGTGTCCCAACAGGTACCAGCACCTACCTGTGAGTGTGGGAGGGTGAGGGACGTACGAGGAGCCAGGCACTCAGGCAGCCAGAGCACAGCCTGGCAGCAAGCACGGGCATGCGGCCATCCTGCCTTGGGACGTGGCGTGACAACTCCAGCCATCAGCCTGGGGGTCAAGAACTGGAGCCACTAACTAAAACGGACCTGAGCTGGCCAGGCACGGCTAACCCAGCAGCAACTGCTTTGTGAGAAAGAGAAAAATGAAGCACTTCTGCCTTCGGTAGTGAGGGCCACGAAGGCTTTCCTCCTCCCATCCCATCCCTCTGCGCTGGTTTCCAGGCTGGGTGACCGTCCAGTTGCCGCAGAGCGCTCGCCTCTGGCAGCCTGGCTGGCACAGAGGCAAGGCCATGTGCTGCCATTTGCCCGGTGCCCAGGGCAGTGCGGAAGGCCAAGGAGGGAAACAAAAACATCCCCGTTCTCCTGGCCACAGCAGGAACGCTGGTGCCTCGGCAGGCTCTGCCACAGGGTGCAGCCAGCATCGGCAATCCTTGCAGCAGTGCTGGCCCGGCAGAGGCGTGCACGCCTCGCTACGGCAGAGATACGGGCACACGGAAATAGCAGGGACCCTGTTCCCCACCCTGCCAGGGCTTGTTGGGGAAACTGGGGGATCCATGTGCCCTGATGGGATCCCATCGGTGCCAGAGCACAGACCTGGGGTCAGCCCGTGGTGGAGGAAGCAAACCTGCCTGGCTGGCCATCCCTCAAGCCTGCCGTGGATCGAGACCAGCACAGCACCTCTCGCTCCAGCCTTGTGTGATGGGTTACCCCAAAACGCTACTTGGAGGTGAGATACAGCGAGGGAAGTAACCGCCATGCTACACGCACACAGGCAAAGCACAGGATAAGGGCTGTAGAGGGGACTGGCCTGGAAGCACCCAGAAGAGATGCGGCGAGGAGGAAGCAGCAACCCACTCCTCTGCTCTTGTGGTCGCAGATTTGCCCGGGCCAGAGCAGGATCCAGGCACGGGGTCCAACGTTTGCGCAGGCAGCAAGCCAAAGCAGGGCTGGTCGTCACCGTCATCGGGGAGGGAAGCTCGTGAGCTCCCAGCCTCTGAAGCGAGCCGGTGCTGCACATGCAGGTGTGGGGCAGGGATGCTGGGCAGCGAAACAGGCACTCGTGGGATGCTGCAGGCTTCGAGCTGGGCGAGACGAGGGGTGCCTGGTAGGAGTGAGCAGGCAGAAAGGAGTCCAGGAGAAAACTAGCCAAGGGAGAAGCCTGTGTCCACAGCCCTTGTCAGTCACTACCTCTTCCGTTGAACAAATATACATAAAAACAATTCTTGAACACAAGAAGGGACATAAGACACGACTACTTTACAGAGAGGCACGGTGCCTGGGGTGGGACCGGGCCACTGGTACACGATTGTACAGGAGCTGCAGGTGGCACCGTCCTGGGTCCGGGCCGGTCTCCCTGGGCGGCTGCGATCCAGTCCGTGTCTCCCAGCAGGGAGCTGGGAGTGTTTGCAGCTGGTGCCTTCTCCCTGCAGGCTACACGTCCGTGGAGAAGTAAAGTGTGTTGCGTTTCAGCTCAGTGAAGGAGATGGGAGGATGCTGCAGGTAGTAGAGAAGGACCTGGACCTGTAGCAGGCAAATGGGGGGGGTGTTAGGCTAGAAAGGGGCAGAGCTGCCACCTCCCAGCTTGTCCCTGTGCAGCCA
>NW_009601330.1:5132-5593 GCF_000690535.1 Cariama cristata | reverse complement strand
CAGCAAAGAGTGACAAATCTACCCAGACAGGCAGGTAAACCCTCTGCTCCCCACCCCAGGGGTGCTGGTGTGGGCTGCGGCCCCACGCCGCCAGCACGGCTCTTACCTGGGCCATCACATCGTGGGACCAGATGTCGGAGGCCAGGGTAAGGTGTCCTTTGCTCTCCCCCTCTGAGGGTCTCAGCAGTGTCGGCCCGAAGACCGTGGCCAGGTTGTGGAGAGACATTTTGTTGATAGGCTCCTTTTCAGCTACCCTGCGGGGTACGGGGAGAGAGGGAGCGTGAGCCCCTAATGCTGTTCTCCCAGAGCGGGGCAACCACGGGGCAGCTTGGAGGGGGAGATATGAGTGCCGCTCTCCCTTCTCCCAGTCCCGCTGGGGTACCTCTGACTTGTCATTGCCCTTCAGGCCCCCAGCAAACCCAGGTGCAGGGCAGGGAGCCCTGGCCCCCTCCTGGACTCAG